>NW_009707880.1:58627-73999 GCF_000703405.1 Apaloderma vittatum | reverse complement strand
ACTAAAATCCGGCTGAGCCAACCCAATACATGCACTTAGTGAGCAGTCTCTGCTATGATAAAGGTGCAAAGTATATGCTTAAAAATAAGTATTTTCTCATAAAATATAAAATGCTTTGCAACTTGCTTTGGAAGCATTTCTAGTTGCTTTTGAAGGAAATCAGTACAGTAAGAGATTGAGACTATGCAGATTGCTGTGGCTTTCTCATATGTGTGCGCGGTAGTTATTTCAGTTATTCCATACAACATTTGTGTGTATGGCACACATTTCATTGTTTCTGAGGCTCATCAGTACGTTAAAATTTTTATTTCAGAATGCTTGTATACAACTAAACAAATTCAAGGTGGACAGTTGCAGTATTCAAGGTGGACACAGGCACAAGCAAATAGAAAAGGAGACAGACAAAAAATAACCCATCATTTTAGAGCCAGAGTTCTTGACTACTTTGGAAAAAGGATTTCAGAAAAAAATCCTACTCTGCATTTTTTCCCCTGGTGCATCAAAGTTAAAAATCAAATCAATACCATCTTAGTATTAGATGGTGGTGACAGCATGTGGACATCAGTGCTGTAATTAAAAAGCCATTCAGCTCAGTTGGTAAAATGTAATTTTAGCTGTAGTCACTGGCTGTTTCCAAGCAATCTATTTACCCCAAAATGTCCTCAGGCATGGACTGAAGAGTGTGAAATGATCGAGTTTTAGTTATCCTCATACATAACAAATTTCAATTATAATTCCTACTGTAAAAAATGTTATAATAATATTACACTGAAGTCCCTGTGCTAACTGGCACCAGAGACAGAAGAGCAGAAGGAAACTTCCTCTGCTTTACTGCTTCCATTTGTCTCCTTTTACATGGGACTTCTTCCCCGAGCCTGCACAGGGTCTAACTGAGGCTGCTGACCGAGGCAACATCCTGCACTGCCTGGTCCGTGGTCCATGCCAGAGACCATCCTGGAAAATGACATTGTAAGATTTCCCTTCGCTCTGTTGGGGACCATTAGAAGAATGTCCCCCATTGCAGAGCTCTGGCTTTAGATACTGCTCACAGGAAAAGCTTAGGGCCACTCATTAAAGTAGCAGATAAATTAATGGTAAGCAAAGTTAAGTAAAATGCACGTAGCATTTAACTTTCTAAGCTAAAACTATCAACCAATTAAATTGAGTAGCATGGCTGAATTAAATATTAAACTTATTTACAGATAAGAAAACTGAGGCAGAAAATCAAAAGGCCAGTTTTGAGGATAGTACCTCAGCACTGCTCTACAATTGGCATTTCTTTTGGGTTAACTTATCTCCGTCTAAAGTGCTGTGTGTATTTATTGTAGTTGCAAATTATCTGATATTCTACTGCATGTTATAAAACCCAGGGAGACAGACGTGCCTTCAGCGCTGCACGGGTGTCTGCATCACTGTCCGTATCCTTGTAGCCCTGCGCTGACTGCACTGACTGCACATTTGCTCGTTTCTCCCACTGTTTGACCAGTTCCTGGGGTCATTTCTTCCATTCTGCTGCACAGCCCTGCCATGGATTTATCCTGGTGGGAGTGATCTTGCTGGTTAAAAGCTGCTTTGGGACCCCTGGGATGTTCTTTAGGGGGCCGGTTAGCTCAGTCAGTTGAGCGTAGCGCTAACAACGCTAAGGTCACGGGTTCGATTCCTGTTAGCTCCCCATGTGTTGCCTGATCTAGTCGAGAGGTGGCATCCCTGGTGGCAGGGAGGCTGGATTAAAATGATCTCTAAGGTCCCTTCCAGCTTAGGCCATTCTATGATTCTATGATTCTGTGATTCTTGTGTTTACTCAGCAGTCAAATTCCCTGTGTTCCCGACCCCCTCACTCTACAGTGAGGACAGGATAACGTCTTCTCTCAATCACAGCAAAACAAGTTACCCCAACACATGAAGGTGAGGGAGTACAGCCACTTGAACTGGTTTATAAGCATCTTCCAGAGGCTGACAAGACTTCTGCCAGTCCTCAGAGGGTCTGTTGCTGTGTTAGGTAGGTAGCCGTTCCAGCTGCCAAGGGTTTCACCACTCACATCCATGTATTCTGGCTGAACATGATGCAGGCCAGAAGACCGGTTTTGAAAGCTGGAGCTTATCGGCCTGATGAATCCAAAAGGTGGCATGGGCTTGGAGATCCAGCAGGTCCCTGAACCACAGCTTGGACTGTCTGGTGCGGGGAATGTAAGTGCAGTAGTAAAAGCAATAATTTCTGGCAAATACGGAATAAAAATTCCTTTCTTCCAGGAAGGGCAGAAATAAAAGTAGAAGCAGTGAGACAATATGTTTGCTTAATTCTGCACTAGACCTTACAGGGAGATGTTCAGATAAGAAGAAAAATCACACTGCAACATATAGTGCAAATGCATATGCAGCTTAGCACTTCCTACTCTTTACTCTTGTCATGGTGGTTATTGTCCTCTCACCTCTGCCCAGTGAGCCTGGCATTATTAAAAGTAATGGTGGGCAGCTAGGAACACCATATGTGTTATAAGGCAGATGGTTTGAAGGACAGTCACTTCAACTGCAGTGTCAGATAAAAAGTTTAGAGCCATTTTCCCGACTCCCAGCTTCATCAGCATGCTCAGCCTGGGGCTGATACGTGGTACAATGAGCTAAATGGGCCAAGTCTTAACAGTGCAGAGGTTTCCAGAGAGGTTTTAAGACCCTTCCCTTTGGGCTGCTGTAGGATGTAGGCTATTGTACACTATCTTATGCTGACCTGTGTTTGTTAAAAAGGGAGATTGTAAAGCAGAGAATGTGCCCTAATCTGGCATGCAGCTGACTCCTGTTCCTGCAGCAGAGACAGAGCACCAGGCAAGTAGCTGCAAGAAGGTGAATTTTCTTAGTTTCTCACTGTCTCTCTCTGCAGAACTCTTCCCTCCTTTGGGGGAAATGCTGCACTGTAGCATCCTTCAAAGGAAGGTCCGCTTGCAGAAACACACACACAGTTATTGTCCTGTCTCTGCTGCTTCTCTTTAGCTAGCCAAGTTCCTAACAACCCTGTTACACCTGTCATTTTTTTCTATTTTTCTATTTTTTCTATTCTATTTCTATTTCTATTCTATTTTTTCTATTTCCATTTTCTATTTTTCTATTTTTTTTCTATTTTCTAAAGTTGCCACAGCTGTTCTGTTCCCATTCCATGTACGTTTCTTTCTTGTGACAACTCAAAAGGATTATCAAAATGGAGAATTTTTTGACATCTCTGCCACAGTTTACCATGGCCAAACTCACTGAAACTTGAGAAGAATGAGCATTCCAACATATGTGAAAAAAGATACATCACAATTTTATTATTGTTTTTTTGGCCAGGTTAATATTTACAGGCAAAGCTGGTTGTGTTTTGGTGCAGCTGCTGACACAGAGCAGTGACGATGGACAGAGGTGCTCACAGTCTCTGGTTTGCATCAGGGTGAAAAGGAATGCAGAGAGGAGAGGACGTATTCAGACAACTCTCACACACGTCTCAAGGGAAGGGTGAAATGATGGAGGAATACAACGATATCTTCTGAAGCACGGTAAATGGGAGAGAAAAGGACAGAGAGGGGTTAGAAAGGGCTTATAAGAATGATTGAGAGGCAAACAGACCACCTTGATGGTTTCTGGGGAGGACGTAAAATCTCCTTCAGCCTTTGGGTTTAGTGCAGTCACACTGCCCTATTTTGGGGCACATATCTCATTCTATTCCTGCAACTAGGCAGCAAGAAGAAGAGGAGTTCTGGGATGCTCCAAAGAGACACAAGAACTTTTGCCATTCTCTGAGCAGAGAACATTCATTAACTTCCCACCTGCATTGCTTCATGTGGTCTCGAGGATACAAACTTACCTGTGCATCATTTATTTTTAGGTTTTTAAGAGTCCAGCATACTGTATTGACATACAGTATTCACTATTTCTCTCTGCTGTCAGTAGTTAAAACAACATTAACTGACATTGGATTTATATTCATGATATGTTTCTTGAGCAATTAATAAAAATATCCAGGGACACTACTCTAAAATCCAAACACGAACTAAAGTAGAACTCATATACAGTCTTGCAGGAGCTCCGTGTGATGAAGAGTTCCTCAACACAAAATGACGAGTAACTTACTCATTAACCACATGCACCTATTTATTCAAAATTAAGAGCAGAATGTGTTCCTCACTCTTTCCTAGAAGCCCTCTTCACTGCTGTGTACAACATTCAGCTGAACAAGCTGTCAAGTGGGAAAAGAAGTAGGAGGTGACCAGCTTTCCCTTCATCCTTTCAACTAGTGTGCAAACCAGCACACAGTAACTATCAGGGGGAGCACGTATTTTTTAGTAGCCTGCAGGCTAAACATCCCTCCTCCATCTACCTGTCTATCTTTCTAATGCACATTGTACTGTCACTCTGAAAGTGCTCAGAATATGCAGAAAGAGCTCCCAGGAAAGCCTGGGGAGCAGAACTCAACCTGGTTCTTCCAGAATTGTTCGATGAATGCCAGTACTTCCTTTGCATGTAAATATGGGCAAAAAGGTCCTCTTATCAGTGGACAGTGCAGTATTTCTCAAGACAGAAAGATCCCAGGGTATCAAATACCTAAACTGCAGATTGTTGATATTCAGGAGAGTATAACAGGATTTTTATACTGTTTTTATACTGCTCTCTAGACATCTGCTTCGGGCCACTGTTGTGTACAGATACTCAACTGTGTGTCTTGGTCTGACTTGAAGCTAAGTGTTTCCTAATATCTTAAATGGTTTCCAGACTACCGAAACACAGTATTGGTGAGTCTTCTACAACGAGTCTTGTAGCATAATGAAGATATACCCTAATCTGTTCAGAGAGTCCAAAGTCTGGTGCTTAGGACACAGAATATATGTGTTAATATCCTCAGTATACTTTGGCTACATCTATAGGAGTGAGTTAAACATGCCCAGGACTGTTTTCTGGCCAACTGGCATGGAACAGCTTGAGTCCATATATACACAGACTCACTAATGGGAATGGTCTCTGGGCTGACCTAACTTCTGTAGCATGTCCAGGAATTGCTTGGGAGAGGGTTAGTTGGCTTGGGTCAAAACTGTGCCAAGGACCCTTCTAGCAATTTAATGGTTCAGACAATCAAGTTTCAGTGCCAGAGGATTTTCATCTCAGTTGTTTAATTTACTTGGGTAGCATTAGCCTTTGGGAATCCAAGAGTTTAAGCTCATTGATAGCCTTCCATATATCACCTACTCTTATTAGCAAGAGTAATAGCACTTTCTTGATAGCAGCACATATCTCCATTACAACTGCTTTGAAACGATCTGCTCTGAAGCAGCAGTCAGGAGTGGCAAGCTTCCAGGTAGTCTGGCTGAGTACCTGACTGGGCTATGGGGCACTGCGCCATTTCTGTTCCAAGATGACGTTATCCACACCTCCAGCAAAGTGGACATGAGCCTTCCCAAGTCCTGAGTCTACTGCCAGTCACTTTAGGTCTGCAGCACTGTTGTCTCACAGTCCCTGCCAGTTGGAAGGGCCTAAAAGAACCAAATGGAATTGTTCATAGAAAGAAATAGGTCAGCAGCCTTCACAGCTTCAGCCTCTTCCTCCTTAATACTTTGGTTCAGACTGCAGGTGTCCATACATTTGCAGTGACCTGTCTGTGTCCGGCACTCTAGCAGTCTCTCTCCCAGGCTATGTGATCCTGCCCTGGAAGCACAGCTCGCTGCAGATAGCAGAGAGATGCTGGGATGAACTAGGACAGCTATGGAAACTGAATTTTTTGACACTAGAATTCCTTTAGCTTCAGATGAAAATCTCACTAAAAGCAGCATGAAATACCCTATGAAATGGGAACTTTTATTGTGGAGTTAGAAGGAATGTGGCTCTGCTCTGTGTTTGCAACTCTGCTCCTTAACAGTTGCCTGTGTGCTGTTCTACCATTCTTTTATCAGATGGTAAAAGCACTTAATCTGAAATATCAGGACTTCTCTCTAAAAGCACAAACACAAAAATTTCTGACAGAACACAATATGATATAAAAACGATGGCCAGGGTGCTTTCCCAGGCCCTTGACTAAGCAGCATTTGCGGGCGTGCAGCCCCTGGGTCTCAGACTGTGTCGAGAAGCTGGGACCCCTCACAGCAGGGTCTGCTCTAGCAACCTCCCTATAGGTCCCACTTGAAGCACACTGTCAGGAGTAGTAGTGCCTCAATTCTGCATGTCAGACTGATACAGTACTCACAGAGTTAAGGTGGGAATCTTTTCAGTTGACTTTGGGGGGTCAGGCAGGTTGTCATCCCCAGGAACGTATGAGCAGAGGGTCTCCAAGTCATGATTAGAGCTCAGGAAATCAATGGATCCTCTTTTTTTCTTTATAAATGAGACAGATTAGAGACAGTGCGCCCCGTTCTTGGCAAGTGCATGTTTCCTTCTCTCTCCCGGCTTTGGCTGAGCAGAGACGGCATCCAGCTCAGCAGCAGCAGCCAGACTCACACTCTGATGTAGGATAGTTGCATAATGTCATGCGATCTCTTCTGTTCTCCTCCCTCACCCCACTGGGGATCTCTCATGATAAAAACAGTAAAAGGCTCTTGATTTATTTTGCTGACTAGAACATTTCATTATATTGATTCAGCTCATGAAAGCCCCACAAGGAAATGGAAAATAGCCCATTATTTTTAATTTCCAATTGGAAAAGTTACAACACATTTCTATTTATGATGTGCATGTTATTTTTTTTATCTAAATCATCAAATTCAGCACTTATTTTTAGAATAGTCTATTTCCATCGTTAAGGAAAGACTAAGGCTTGAACTTGTGGTTTGCTATATCACAAGCTGCTGAGGTTCAAAGAGATTATTCGTATATATTTTGCATGGAGTTGGTGAGGAGGTGAAACTGCCAAATATCCTGAACTTCTCTATTTTGGGAAAAATGGTGGGCTAGGATGATCTTATAAAATGTATTCATGGCTTAAATTGAACAATTTAACACTCTGAAGCTTAAGTAAAAAATTAATAGAAGGCAAATCTTTGAAGTGGTGGCATGTGTGTAAGCTTCTTCTCCCCTGCAGCCAAATAAAAAAAGTCATCAAGGCTTCAGACAAGCAGCATTAAGCATTTGAATTCTCCATAAAAATATTCATGATGTAGAGCAATTACTTGTTTTTGATATTAGAGAAAAGTTGCTAAAATGTGTTTATTTTGCCTCTCTCTGTATAATATCATTTGGAATATGTGCTTTGCATGGCTTCTGCCTCATGGTGGATTCATCCTTTGTGGTGCAATCATATACCCCCTTGCACATACACATAGGTACATATATATTTATACATACACAGACACCAAGAACAAATAGACTAGATGGCCAGAAATTCTTGGCACGTACGCTGTTATTTCTGTGTTGTACTTGCTTGAAGCACATGTTTAACATTTTACTCGACTTGAAAACTTAGTAAGGTAGATGGATTAAGGAAAAAAAGCCAAAGGTTGAAAGGATGAATAGCTTAGAGAATAAAGCATTGGGCACTTACAGTACTGCTGGCATTGAATGCAGGGAATCAGTCCTGCAGACCTCAAAAGGGTGAGGAATGAAACTCAAACACACCCAGTTTGGTCAGCCCCAAAAACCTAACCGAACAAAGACATCCCAAACCTGCAGCTTGGGTTAAAGAGCTAAGACACTAATCCAGGACAAAGGGCTTTATTCAGACTGTTTACCCTTTTGTATGTATGTATATACAATCAAAACTAATTTTTTTTCAGACCCTGATGTGAACCAGTGCTCTATACAAATCAGGGGGGAAAACGTCCAGCAAGTTATTTCACTGACAAAAGTGGCCTTTATGTTGCTTCAAAAGTGGCCTTTACTCTTTGCAAAGTTCCTTTAGAATAAGGTCTGCGAGGAATTTTGTGGAAAACAGAGCTACTTTACAGTATTTTCTCCGCATTGACTCTTTAAACATACTAAATCTGTGCTTTGTTAACTAAGCATTCAAATGTAGAGAAATCCAAAGAGCGGGTCAACTTTCTGTGCCTAACGACAGCTTTCCCTCTCAGCCGACCAATGGCCTGGTCACACAACCTAACCTTCTGCCCTGGAAGATTTATCATCAGCTTTGCATATGTCCTTGTCACTTTGAACTAAATGGGGTTGCTCAACATGCCTTAAAATTTAGCGCCTGCCTATGCCTTTGCTTGACTGAAGCCTAAGCGTTAGGAGTGCCAAAAGCTGATTGCAGATGTTTTGCTCTTGTCGGTGAGCTCAAAATTCAGCGACGCGTGTGTCTTACTGCCTTGGTGAAAGCTCTTCAGGGAATGGGCCACTTACCTTTCATTCTCTGTAGCTTTCAGTGCACAGAAGCCTTCTGTGAAAGGTAATAAAGGTAATTTAACCCATCTGAAAATGACTGATTAAACCAGAAATTAGATCAGAACTAAGGTAAAAAATGGAAATCTTTACACAAATATTTTCTACTCTTTTCAGCGGAGAAGGGCAAAGTCAATGCATCACTCATCCCTTCCCAAGCCTTGCTTTAAGTTATTCCTTCTTAAGTAAAAAAAAGGACAACCTATGTGATTTTTGCTGCAAAGGATTTTTGCAAAACTTCTCAATAGCAATCCATGCTTATAGTAATAAAATCTATGTATATTTCCCTACCCAGCAAAAAGACAAGTTTCCAAGAGTTTCTAGAAGCTAGAAATGGATGAAATAAAAAGTACACGTGGGTGCAAACCTTCTGTTTCTTGTCTGCAGATATTAAGTATATTGCTGTGAATATAGAGCTGAAAGACTATTCATATGTAAGAAGGCAATACTCAATTTCTCCTCCCAAAGACAGTTTCTTTGTCAGAATTAGAGGAATTCTAAAGGCCTTTTCACTCACACAAAAAGCCGCCTGCCAGCAATGATCATGGTTAAACAAAAAACATGTCCAATAGAGAAAGCCACTCATGTGACTATCATTTGCAACCCAGGTACTGGGAGCAAACGCTGGCTGCATACTTTGATCTAAATACACCCCAATTAAGGTTTGACTGATTATCTGTACTCACAGAGTGGAGGTAGGCAAATTTAACAAACGGCAATGAGGAAACTTGGGCTTATGGAGCAATTTAACAAAGGCAACAAAATGGCAATAATATCGGAGCAGCAGACCACCTGCTCCTCTGCTGGGTTCACTTTCTCATGGACCTGTCACACTGAAGAGCTCCTCACACAAACAAAACAAGAAATAAGTAATTCTCCTGGAGAGCAATTGTTAAACAACCCGTCCTGAAATACAGCCTGATGGAAACATATTAAGTGACATTTTTAAACCTGTTTGAGGAAGTCAAAAGTCCCATTGATTACAGCAGAGGTTTTAACCAAAAGATGTGTGAAAACAATTAATGCTTCTCACTTCGTGAATTACGTGTGGAGTTTGCAACAACTAAAATCTGTAGGTGCAAGAAAAAATCTTAATGAAAACAGCCTACAGAAAATAATGGAAAACGCTAACCTTTATTCAAGTTCTTTTATATCACAACTTAATATTTGTCAGAGATCCAGAGCTTTTTAATTTGGGTAATCCATTTTTTTTGCCTTCTCTTGGGTGTTTTGTCTTTATTAGCATAATTGTATAATCATTACTGACTGCCATGAGATTGATACCAATGGATCTAGAAGAGAAAGCTCCAATATGAAGAATCTTTTCTTGTTCTGGTGGATGAGAGGAAAGAGGCCCAAACCATAATGGAACAGTGATAGGATGCATAACTAGACAGAAGGCTCTGAAAATAATATTAGTATTTTGTTCACATTTGTGAACGAAAAAACCCGAGGAAATGACTTCAAAAACCAGAGTCACTAAGAGTTGCTTCAAAGACTGTTGAGCTGGGATATTTTCCCAGAACAATTGGCCTGGATCCTAAGGGACTAATTTGCCTTTCAGGTGACCTATGGACACGAGTCAGCACCTTGGATAAGCATTTGAAAACAGATGCCCATGCACCATTTGTTCCCTTCCTCTTGCCACTGATATAAATGACAATTAATAAGCACATCTGTACATGCATATTCACTGTGGGACTGCAGACACTAGAGACCTCTGCTTCATTGTCATAATGTGTTTTTTCCCATGGGTAAATTTACTGCTAATTCTTTCATCTCTCATAACTGAGCATTGTTAAAAATAGAAAAGAAAAACAAAAGAAAAAATATCCAGACATGTTGAGAAATCTTAAAGTTTTTATTAAAAAGATGTTGACACAGATGTGGTGAGAGTTCATGTCTGACAGCCTCCGCTGCAGACTGGCTTTCCAGAGTAAGCATGGAATTCAACTCACCATCTATGTCTTAAACATAGATGTCCTAACCCTTCTGGTCTTTCTTCATTGCGGATAGAGAAAAAAAAAACCAAATTATCTCTTCAGAGATCCATTCATCTTAGGTTTTCTAGGCAGCTATGCTCCTCAAATTGCCTCTAGAGGGGCCTATTTTCTCCCACCACAGTGAAAGTCTAAACTGAGGAGCTTAAGTTGAGATGACTGACTCCTCTGTGTCTGCTTTAGGGCAGATCTCTCACTGAAAACCATGGAGTTTCTCTCGCATGTTAGGCAGGCTCTGGTTGATGTATGCTGGGGTACTGAAAGCATTGGAAAACTTGGACCCCAAAGGGAAAGGAGATGGCTCCCAAACTCATAAACAAACGATGAGGGAAAAAGGATCTGCTTGGAATGGATCTGGTTGTGAGAGGTTCAGCTCTGGATCTAGACCTAGACTTCGGGCTACGATAGCTAGTGGAAAAGAGTGGGGGCCAAAATTTGGATCAATGCTGGCGCTGTTCTCTGCCTGTGCTCACAAAATGTCTCAGGTCAGTGCTTGGCATTAAGTGCCATATGCAGTGAAATGCCTATGCACCGTGGAATTATCTCAGGGTCACGCGTCAGCTTAAACTCGCAATTTCTTCCATTTATCAGCTCCTGTCACAACTGGAACATTACTTTAAGGCAGCAAAGCTTTGGGGTGTGTGTCTGTTAATCTTACTTTGCTGTGAAAATGTTCATGATATTCCTTTTACTATCAAGATGTAATGCTGCTGATTAAATTACAAATGACATACTACATCAATTCTTATTAGAGATGCTCAGGTCTCTGAGTATGTACACTCATGTGGCTGATCCCTCTCTTGCCCATTTCTTATAACATTCAACCCAGTAATTATGAGCAAAGATTTCAGGCCAGACTTGAGGTAGTCACGCATTTCACTGTCAATCAAGGATTTTATTTTTTTTGGCAATGTTTATGTGATATCAGGGGTCAGAGGTTTTTAACCCTACTTCCCCTGGTGAACTATTACAATCCTCTTTTGGATTTTGCTGAGGAAGGAACATAACATATTATGCCGCCATCAATTCTTCATCTTGTAGCATCACTTCACAGTTCACAGATATGGTATCATTAAGACTGAAATTCTACCGTATGTTGAACACTTTGTTTATTTCAATAAGGCCTGAAAGGTCTTGGGACTAGACTTCAGAAATGATACCTGTCAAGCACGACTTCATCAGTTTTCATACACAAACAATATTTTATTATTTAACAATAGTATAAGATAGTACCACATACAACTAGTCTGAAAAGAGGGATTATATTTTTCAAATGGTTGTCTTTCATTCTTTTTTACCCAAAACACAAATACATTTGGCTGAAAACATTCAATTTTTAATGCAATAGTTTAAATTTTCCATTACAATAGGGGAGAGCTTTTTGTAAAAAAAATTAATGATGAAATAATCAGGCTGTTCACTGAAAAAAAAAATCACTTCTGGTGGAAAATATTTGGCATGGCTACTCCCTTATAATCCTCTGAGCCCTACACATGCACTCTATGAAAACTTTATAAGTCCTGGATAACCTCTATGAGTGGATAAAGTGAGAAACATAACATGATAGTTCCTGAAAGAGGCACCTCAGCTATTCTAGTTTTATAGTGGCACTTATGCTCCTTTAATAATAATAATACTAAAGATAATAAACCCTCTTTTTTTTTCTACCAAGTCACAATATGATGAGAACACAAAGTACCCCTCAGCATAATTGTGCAGAACCGACTTGACAAAAATTTGGAAGAAGTGCATGACAGCAGAGCTGAGAAAATGAAACAGATAAAACTGTTGACAAAAGTAATATAACTCTTAATAGAGATGCAATAAATAGGAGCTACCAAAGTACTGTGACCTACAATAAGGGGGAAAATTTTGGAGAAAATTCACTTACATACGTATAAGGCTGATTGGATTTTTAGTATGACACTGCAGAGGCACAAGGGCACTGACATAGTCGTAGAGTCGCCTTTTAATAAGTAGAAGTGTTAGGGGGCTGGGCAACCCAAGGGGGTGATACGGAGCCGCTTGCTTCCAGGTCACTGCTTTGAATCTTGCTCCGGCTGATGCCAGCTGAGAGCCATAACTCTTTGATGACTGCTCAGTGGCCTTAAAAACGTCCCCCTTGGATGGGTCCAGCATGAGTGGGTGTTTGCTGCACTGGGGAGCGCTTTCATAGGGGCAGGTTTGGCATAGGGGCAGTGGGGTTGTGTCTTGTGGTCCATGAAGAACGGGGCAATGTGAGCAGGGCACATTACTCCTGTGTCTGTAAGTCAGGGTATCGACTACCATGCTGGTGCAAGAACATTGGCAAAGCAGCTCCCTGAATTACACCAGTCTTGAGGACACAGAGTGCTTTATTCTGCCTGGCTGTTCCTCCATATCATTCCTGAAAAGTTTTCAGTAAGTGTGCTAATCCTAAAAGCGTTTCAGTTTATGAGTAGGTCAGTCTTATGCCATTTTACATCTATCCTCCCACCTCCCATACCGTGCACCACCTGGGAATCCAAAAGCAGGCTCACAAAACAGCATAACATTTTCTGGCTATTTATTTATTTGCTACACTTACTCTCTAATGGAATGTGTGCAATATCATATTTAATACATGACCTTAGAAACTTAAAAACACATCCGCTTCTCCCAGAGAATATACAGCTGCCAGAGAAAAGGGGACATTCAGTAAACTGCATGTCACTATCAGCTATTGATAGCCAGTGATTTGTTCTGAATCCAAAGGCTAAACCAAACCTCATGCTGCTGTGTGTCAGATGCAATTGGTCCAAAGTCAAAGTTTTACAGCTCAGACAGGGTGCACTTTATCCTTCAGGCTGCTACTTAAGATAGCCATGACCCTGAGGAGAACCAGTCAACAAAACAGACAGACAAGAGGATGTGATTTGTATGCATCCCTGAGCCTGCTCAAATCACCTCTGACCTGCAGGTCAGGCTGCAAATGACAGCAGAGTGCATGCACCTGATCAGACAGCACATTCTCATTAGAAAGCCTGGGAAAAGGGGGCAGCTACACTGTGTTTACTCATAGACCAAATGCAATCTACCCAGGAAATGAGAAGAAAAAAGATCAATTTAGCTCAACAGAAGGATGTGAGCGACATGTAAGTATGTTATGAAATTCCAAATAAAACTGCTTATTCTTATAAACCCTGACGAGAGCTTGCTGCTGGGGTGAGGTACCAAGAAGACAGGTTAGCAATGAAAAAGAGTTATTTTTTATGCTGCAGAATGCCGTGCCAGGAGTCTTCACTGGGGTGCATAGCCTCTACTCTAATAGACTGAGATCCACGATCAAAGTCATTTACAGGCTTGATTTGCTGCTGATACTAGTTGAATATCAGTGCAGTTTGCTAATTCGATAGTCGTGTAGTCATTGCTGGCAATTTACATCAGCAGTATGCAAATTTATCCAACAGTGAAGGCTGGGTTTATCCAGCAGAAGGGCAGCATTCACACAAAAATCCAGGCTTTCCTAAATTTCATTGTTTGGATATGGGAGTTTGTCAAGTTATTGGAAAGATCAAAACCATGGTTTTGCTGCCAGGCTACTGCAATTTTGAAGACAGCCTATGCTGAGGTTTTGGTTTAGGACAATTTCCAGCACTTTTGGAGTAAGTCTGGGATTTGAAGGGTTTTGTGCAGACACTAAGGACTACTCTTTGTTGGTTCTCAAAGTTTGTGTAACATTTCTTATAAATTTCATCTGGCATTAGACTGAAGGTTGCGGCGCTGCCACGATCCATCTATGCTAAACAGGCCTGCCGACGGCAGCGAGGGACCTGTGGCCTGGGTACATGGCGCCACTCGTGCAGACACTAAGGAAATGTGATTTGTGCCTCCACTTGTCAGGGGCTGCAAGGACTGCTCTGGCCTTGGCATCAGGTCAGACCTGGGGCTACATGGGAATTGTGTTGCCCACCTATTGCCTCAGCCCTAATGGAGATCAGCTTAGCACGCAACTCAACTGCCTCAGCTGTTCCTGCTTTCAGCTCATGCTGTGCTGCCTCCCTGCTTGCTCCTACTTCTCTGTCCAGGCATGAGCCTGCACTGAGCAGGAATTCCTGCACAGTCCTATCACAAACAGACCACAGCACGAAGGTTACATCCCCCTGTGCAGTCCTGGAGAACAGCAAATTTAGACAGAGTCCTTCTGGAGCTAATCTACCTCTGTCACACAACAGAAGCGTACTACTGATGTGCTTCGAGTGCCCTGTGAAGTTGCTAGTGAGGAGGTCAGCATCATGTCCTATAACCATTCTCTTCTAAGAACAAAACTTCATGGTTTTATCCAGTAATGAATGATGCTCCCTGCTAGACATAGGCTTTTGGCATATACGGGAGGTGGGAAACGAGGCTGAAACAGAATTTAAACCCGGTCCTTTGCTTGGACTGAATGGGGACTCAGTGTGTGAAAGTTAGTTATTTTGCATTTTCCACAACAGATCCACACATTTATGACAGATTTTAACCACGATGCTCAGGCTCATGTTTTCCTCCAGTGATATCCATGTCAGCAGAAAGCAAAGGAGTCCTACACACTGGGGTTATTTTAAGAAGTATCATTCCTGTGGATTAAATAGGCACATTTTTTAAAGCTTTTGATATATCTGGTAACAAACACATTCTGGTGAGCAGTCACACTTACTTTTCACATAGATATTGAATTACCACGTGCTATGACATCAATGTTTTGATGCTTACTGGACAACCACTGAGACCCTTGGGTGGACTGACTGCCCCTGGGTTGTAACGTGTTGCAGCATCCTGAGCTGGGCAAGACAGAGAATGCTTCTGACAGAGCTTTCCTGTGCAGGAGAAAGAAAAGTGTCCCTGTTAGTACCATGAATGGGGTCACAGCAGTCTGGATTCCTAGTAAAATCATTTCTTGTGTGCTGGCCACAGTTCTAGGGAGAAGAAATAAAAATAGACTTTGTTGGTGGAACAAAATAAGAACTGAGGAACACGAGAACAGCTGTACCGAGTCAGACCAAAGGTCCTTCTGCTCTTGTCCCTGATGGTGTCTAGTAATAACTGC
>NW_009707880.1:17139-58596 GCF_000703405.1 Apaloderma vittatum | reverse complement strand
AGGGAAAGATTATGAGGAGGACAGCACAGAAGGACCCTTCCCATAGCAAAGTCTCTCCATTTTCAGCTACCCATCATTTAGGAATTTCCTGACACAGACGTAGTATCCACTGGACTTTTCTTTCCTGGCTTTGTGTAGTTACTTTCTGAGCCTATTTGGCTTCCACATCCTCTTCTAGGGAGGAGCTACATGGTACAAGGAGGACAAGTATGCCATGCATAAAGGAGTACTTTTGTTTGTCTTATAATTCTGCCTAGTGACATCATTTCGTGCTTCTCAATTACCAGACTAAGAGAAATTGTGAGATTCTGATTGGACTAGGAAGAAAACTCATGAAGCCAGAAAATCTCTCCATCATTTATCTTGGTTGTAATTTCTACTACATCACTAGCCATGCAGTTGTTGGTAAGCTGCATTGTGCTAATAGGAGCATATGGAAAGTAAAAGAAATGACAGCAGAGTCCGGAAGAAAATGCATTTTAGTATCATATGCACACCCGTAGGTATAGACAACAGATTTTGAAAGCTTACTACAATGTGTTTGCAGGTTCTCACAAACTGCACAACCACTTTCAAAGGCCAAGAGAAGCTGGGTATTTTGCAAGGTTCTTTTTCCAAAAGAAAAAAGAATGTGGCCAAATGTCGTGACTTCATCTGTGGTTAAAATTTCATTGTGGTTTGTTCCTTTGCTTTGTCACCCGCAAAATCTAACTAATTACATCCCATCTATGAGCACTGTACAATACTAACAAGTATAATGGGCAGGACGTAGATCATGGAGAGTTAAGCAAAGCGGCATGATAGCTGTTTTCTTCAAGTTTCAGCAATGACTACACATAGTGTGGTTTATGTTTTTGTGAACTGCTGAGCTTTCCAAGTTTGCTGGACAAACCGATCAATTCATATGTAAATAAAATATATCGTATCCTATAAGAAAAGAGCAGTTGATAAAGAGGATCTAGTGCTGTGGGTCTTTATGATCAAGAGAGGGAAGAATTTCTTTGTGTCACTACAAAATGTTACTCTGTCCCTGAAAGGAAGGAGACAGAAGGCTAGCTCTATGTAAAAGCCTGACTGCATGTGACTGACCCAGCAGGAGAAGGGCTGGCTCTCATTCTTGGGCTCCTTCTGTTGCAAGACACAGATCCTAAGTACGTGCCGGATGCCTCTGCCTGATCTCTTGGGGCATTCAGGCCGAGTGATGCCTTTTAAAACAAGAAGGGGAAGGAGCAAATAAAAAACGTAAACCACATGCTGCTTCTCTCGTACTTTGTTGCTCGGCTGAAAACGGACCACAGCAAATACATGTGTATTTTAGTCCTTTTTACTTTACACACTGATAACGATTCTCGTTCATGTTACAAGAAAAGACTTCATCCTTTTCCTTCTTCCTTCCAAACGGCTGTCCTTATTTAAAATTTTCTTGTCCCTTCCGAAATGTGCTTTTTCAGGGTGAGTGAGCCTAGAACGGCTTGAGAAAAAATATAGTGCTTCCAAGTTGGACTGCATCTCATCAAAGTGTTTTTCCCCTTAGGATTTTATGGAATGTTACCTCACTTTATGACAGTTCACATCACAGCGCAAGTGCTGAACATTTCTGTAAGTGAGGCAATGCACTGTGAAATGTCAGGCAAACAATAAAATCAATAATCTGCAAGTTACCAAAGAGAAATGAAACTCATGGATGTCAGTAGTTTTTGGGTCAAAGGCAGATGCTCCAGAATGACGATGGTCAGACACTTTAGGGTAGTTTTTGTTTAAGTTTCGTACCCAGACAGCACTGAAATACAACCCTTCTCTGAGCAACTAGGAGCATCTTTACATAAGTTTCTTCCATCTCTTATTCTTTTAGCTGAGACGGTGAGATTGAAAAATTACTTGTTTTCTTTTGTATCATCTTTCTATGCCCTGGATGTATATTCTGTAGCAAAGTTAACTTGTATTCTTAACAAGTGTGGAAAGAAACCTTTGAACAATACCTGCCTGAGATCAAATGGTGTATTTCTTTTGCACTCAGGCCTGACAGCAACATAAAAAAAAAAGAGGACTGGGATTCTGCTTGAACTAAAAAAATGTGATAAAAAGATTTTATCCAAAATAGAAAAACATTCATAGAAGTGTTCACTGCAAATCTGGAGCTGGAAAATGTTGTGGTAAGCATCTTTTTGCAGAAATTAAATATTTGAAACCAAATTTAATTTCTAAAGTATCAGCACTGGAAGAGCTTTAGCACAATTGTTCAGTGTTAACTTTCAGTTTTTAATTGAAAAACCATAAAATTTTTATAAGACCCTCCTCTCCCTTCTCCCCACCCCAGTTTCCACTGAACAATTACAGCTACTTTTCAGCCATCTCTCTTTAATTCCTCAAGTGGCCATGTCCAGGAAAGAAATGCTATCGGAGCTTCCCATGTTCACTTTGAACTGTAAAATACATGAGGGGAAATGTACTTAACATTGGAATTAAAGCAGTCACAGAACAAGTAAAATAAATTTGACTGTTAAATTTTTCACTGAGCTTATTTATGTGGAGGCTTTTGAAAAACACCATTGGAGAACTTGTAGGGTAGATGGAGTGGGTCCTGAAATATCTGCAGATACACTGACAGGCTAAACAAACGTAAACAGCTTCAGCTGCAAAGGAGGGATACGGATGCTTTCATAAACCCACAACAAAAAATTCCCTGGCAAAGCCAGGCAAGTGGAAGCATCCCAATACAGTGGTGTAGGGTGGAGGCTAAAAGGTCAATGACTGTGGCTAAAAGTTATCAAGATAATTATTGCTAATGCCTTGATTGGTGAAAATAAGCACCACCATGGCAGCTTTTCAGCTGTGCATCCCTTGCAGTCTTGAGAGAGCTCCTCAGGCCAGGCATTATTTTATCAGTATAAAAGGCTTCGGGCTTTACAAGTCTCACACCTGCGGTACTGTCGTTCCTCGGGGAACCATTCAGCGTGCCAGCAAATACCACCCTACCCCACATCAAAACTTCCCACTTTCCCTCACCCCTTTCAGCAGCGGGGTCCCTCCCCCTCTCCCCGGGGGCCAGGCGGCCGGCCGAGCTCTTTGCGGGGGGAACCTCTCACTTTTTGTCCTCTCCCGACCCTTCTGGACCACATTCTAGGTTTTTATTCAGGCCATCTGCTCGCCGGGGAAGAGAAAACGGCCGCCGGCACCGCGGCCCCTCCCGGCAGTTAGCTGCTGGGCGACGTTACCTTTTCAGCTGGCCGCGGCCTGGTTGCCGGCGAGGCGGGTTTTTATTTCCGCTTAAATATAGCTGGCGAGGGGTAGGTTAGCGACGGCAGCCTCCCCCTGCTCCCCCAGAGTGGTACGACCGCCTTGTTCCTGACAGAAGTCTTTCTAAAGACCTGCTCAAGCCTCACTAAGCAGCTGTGAGTTAGGTCATTTTCCCAGGAGTTTTACATGTGGAAAACCGGGCATTAGGAAGGCCTCAAAAAAGGACACCATCTGGCCCCACTGAAAAAAAAAGGATCATGACACTTTCTGTGGTACCAACAGGCCCTGATGAACCATAAAGGAATTCAGGCCTCGACTGTGATCTGATGGTGACTGGCCCAACAATCCCCCCCGTGACAGCCTCCCCCATTCAGCCCCGCAGTTATCTCATAGCACAATGGACTTTTGTGCCGCGCTGTTTACTGGGGGCGTCGTCAAATCCAGTCAGATTTCTGGGCTCGGCTTCAGCGCCCCTGCTCTTTGCTGCAACATGTAACATGCATCGGGAGAGATAAGGACACAAAGAAGGCGGCTTTTTTTTTTCCTTTTTTTAAATTTTCTTTTCTTGCATTTTTTTTTCCACCCTGTCGTTCAAACCCCTCGCATTTCTTTCACTGTATGGAGGAATAAAGGGTAAAGCTCTGCAGTGGATGCAAGAGAGATCTTTGCTGGGAATCAAGAAATCCCCACCTCCTCCCACTCGAGTTAAGTTAGACGTTGTGGAATAAGGGGAATTTGCACTACTGGTTTCTAAAAGTGAAATTCAATTCATACGGATCAAGATTTACAACTTGTATGCAAGTTCTGTGAGAAAAAAAGGGCTTTGTTTTATTTCTGCATTTTGATTTTTGAATCTGTTTAGGTAAAAAAAGTACTTTGTTATTAGCAATATTGGATTTATCCTACTTTTAATTTTGTGGCCTGATTTCAATGTGTAAATGTTTAATATTTAAAACAGGAGATGTCTTAATCAGTTTGTACACTGGGGTGCAAGCTGTGTACGGCCACAAACAGAAGCAGTCCCCCTCCTGCCTCCCCCCACTGAGGATGCTACCTTCTCCCCGCCATTCTCACCCCCCTGCCCCACTCCCACTGCAAGAGACAGCCTGGGAAAATAAACAGACCTTGTAGCCTGCCCTCAAGGTCACTGCATTGACCTTGAAAGGGTAGGGGGTACCAAAATTCAGATTCGAAGAGCCTGCAGGGAAAGAAACCTGATGTCTCTCCCTCGACTCCCCAGTTTAACCCAGGTCCTGGTGGTGTTTCCACTCTCCGGGTTCCTGTGGCACCACTGGTGGCGAGGACACCTCTGCAACCAGGACCTCGAACCAGACATGTCTCCTGAGGTTAAACCCAACAATTTGGACATCATAAGAAAACTAGCTTGAGCCTGATGTAGCTCAGACATAAGGAATAATGTGGCACATGGCTCCCTGTTAGGGTTAAAATGGGCTGAATTTGGCTGGAGATTTTGGTCATCAGTTCCATGTAACAAGTCACAGAGGTGTCCCAGGGAACCAAAATGCCATTTATCCTCCTCTTGGGAAGAAGAGAGGAGGAACTGATGTGTTCGGGGGCTCTCAGCAAGTTAATAGCAGGGACTGGATAATAAACCGTATCTTCTGGAATATCAGCACAATGCACTGAAGTGTTTATGCAAGTTTCTGTTAAAAAAAGATTTCCAAACTCTTATCAGCTCGCTTGAGTGCCTAATTGAGCTTTGTATACCTAAACAGACATAGAGTGGGTTGGGGAAACATTTCATTGCAACATTTCATACATTGCCTTAATTGGTGACCTCAGACATTAAATATTGGGCAGCTTATTACTTGTGGTTTCATTACACTCAGCTTATTACACAAGCCTCCTTGGCACAAAAGAGAGACCTCTTCAAAAGGCTCCGCATTATCCAACACATACCCAGTAGCACATCTGCTGGCAATCAACAGTTTTTAACAAGATCACTCACTCTCTCGTTTTCAGCTTTCTTTTGCTACCCCAGGAAATGTTTTACTCTCTATTTAGGGAAGAAAAAGTGGAAAGAAGAAAACCTGTGGAGTAACCACATCCAAATAAAACATTCTAAAACTTCCACAGAAGAGGACTCTGCTTACCTCTAGACTAACACGTTGTTTGACAAGATGACATACTAAAGACCAAATACTGAAGTGATTTTTTAAGAAAAAGCCAGCTCTTAGAGGAATTGCTTTATTATTTTATGTCTGAGACAACAATGCCATTTCCTGGGGGTCATAGTCTGTACATACAGCTATCAATGGCTCCCAGTAAGCAGGAGATTTACAGTTTATGTGTGCCAGCTGCTGTGTGTACTACATTGAGAGATGTCAGAAAGGAAGAGCCTGACTGCAAAAGAAGGAATTGTGTGTGCGTGTGTGTTTTGAAAGGTCGAAAAACGAGGTCCGTGGCAGCTTGTACCCACTTACTGAAGTGTTTTCGCAATTATGCACACAGTTATTTATCCTATTATGAGTTACAGCCTTTCAGAGGTAGCCTGCAACTGCTTAAATGAGAAAACTGCCGATGACACTCTGAGCCAAGAAGGAGGGAGCACAGCAGCTCCTGCGATGGGCATGCAGTGACTGCCAGCTGAGCAGAGTGCACCACAAACCCCCCTCCCCAGCGAGCCCTGTCCTCGCAAAGGGCTTTGGGAGCTGCAGAGCCCTGTCTTAAAACAAGAAGGAGGCAGAGGAGGAGACTAGGACACCTTGGTTTGCACTCGGCTCTGCCGCCACAAAAGCTCTAGTCTATTGGCAACTGTTTCAAACCAGAGGAAAAAACTGGACGAGGACTTTATCATGCAAATAGTTAAATGTTCTGTAATCTGGGGTACATGCTCACTTTTTATTCAGAAAACCCTGCTCGCTGTAATGAAAAATGTCAGGCTCTTTTAATAAAAGAACAATTTGAAAACTTGATATATCACAAAACCATTAATTTTAGCTATTATCTGTTTGACACTTTTCATAGCAACGATTTCACTCTGTAACATGCTTCCTGAGGATTAAAATGATTTTAAAGGATTAAAATGTTAATTAAAAATATAATAGAAATATCAGTCGCAGAGAAGACCAACATAAGTATTTGTCTCTTTAACTGTATAATCATACTGCCACGGTTTCCTCCTGGCTCTTTACAGTTTGGAGCTCCAGTTCCTGAGGAGGTAAATGACAGATCCAGGAGCAATTCTGTTCTTTAACTATTTGACAATGCATCTGTTTACACTTCACAAAGGCAGTGTTACGTCCTTGAAATTTCTAAAGGTCATTGTTAATGGGATCAATTATTTTTTTCCTTTTTTTAAATTTTTTTTTTTTTGTGCCAACTGCATCTTTCTTAGCTTGTAAGAGCACTATTCCCAGAGAGGAGCTGGAGGGGGTGGGAGCAGCAGGTCCAGCAAATTCCATGTGACCAGTTTAGCTGCAATAATCTCTTTTCTCCTTCTGGTCCAAGCTACACATGAGAGCACTCTAGTGTCTTTCATCATTATTTGTCACCCTTTTGTGTCGAGCAACTTATATCCACAGCCATTCCAGCAATTAAAATAAAAAAAGACCAAACATTATTCACAGTGAATAGCTTTGAGACCAGTGACATCAAGTACCAACCAACCCATTGAAGACCGGGTACCTGATATCCCTAGAGTATTTCACGAAGGGGAAAGAAAATGCAAACTAAAATCAAATCCAGCAAACACACGGTTATATAGAGAGTTCAGAACCTGATTAAAAGATAAGGTCTCTACAGCGATTTGTCTTACAACATGTTCTTAGTAAGGAGAGGAGAGGGGAGCAGGGCAGAGGGGTGAGAGGACAAGCTCTCAGTTACTGTACAGCTAACTTTAAAAGACTGACACCTTCAAAGTCTATTTGTATGTCCAGGCACCTAAATGGACCACAGAGCTACATCACCCACACCTGCCTTCCCAAATGCTGTAATTTAGGAAACCTTATTCATGAGTACTCTGACAAACCTAAGCTTTTCTGCAGCACTCGTCAAGTGCCTTGAGCATGCTTAAGTTACACAGAGACATCCCTACCCCCCTCATTTTTTCCTCTCTGTGCAATTGCCTTCCTGTACACCTACTGTGGGCAGAGGGATTTGTATGCCTAAGGAGATACAGCTACTTCCCCACCTGACCAGGTAAACAACAATCCATCTTCTAGAAGTCAATTATTCTCTATCCAATATATAGTAATTTTCCTTTTAGAAAGGCAGAACCCTCCCTGAACAAATCCTTGGCTTTAATTTCTCTTTGGATATTAAGAAAAAGCATATTCTTGTGTTTTCAAAGGATCTTCAGACTGAAATGACATTGAAATAAAAAAAACCAAAACAACAAACCAAACCAAAACACAACAGCAATGCAATTATGTTCTAAGAGCCTGGATGAATACATGAATGTATGCACAATGGCACAAAGAGAAATTACTCTTTTGGCAATGAGGGAAGAAATTAATCTATCTATGGAAATGGTCCGGCTGTCTAGCATCAGACCTGTGTGGGGATATCTGGAGATACTAGTAATTTCTACAACGAAAAAATAAATACTCTATGGTGTTCAAAAGTCTACCACATCCTTTAAAAATTGTTCAATTGGTTTAACAGTGACACCATTAAAGAAATGTCAGTTCCTTCTAAAAAGTATTTTTGAAGATTTAGTTTTCAGGTTCTGACTGTTAATGCATCTGTTGTATTAGAGGGCTATCTGCTACCAGCAAAGTTTCCTTCTTTTCAACAGGTAGAGCTTTACAAGGCATCATAAATTTGTTCTTACCCTTCTTAGAAGAAACTGAACACACTGAATCACCTTATTTCTTACCACAGAGTGGAATACTCTATAATTCTGAATGACTCATAATAGTTTTTTTATTCTTTTCATATTTTTCCTACATCTTTTCTGAAGTGGCTGAAGGAGTAGGGACAATATTCCAGTAACGTTCTCAGTGGTGCCGTTTGCAATTCACTTCCCTGTTTGATATTCCTTTGTTTTTAAATTTACTATTCCTCATACCCAAAGCATTGTACTGGGAGATTTGCAGTGGTATATAATACAGGCATTAAGTGTGTTTTTAGGGTCAGTGCAGTTGGGCCAAGGGATTTGCATCTTGTGAGTCTAAAATACATTTTTTTTTTTTGTTCTGAGATGCATTACATAATGTTTGGAAATATCAATAACCTCTGATGTTCAAAGGAGACCAGTTTATCAATGAACCTAGATTGCTCTGTTCAACTGACCTACCTCTATCACTAATTCAGGACTGCATCAACTTTGAATCACTAGTAAACTTTACTGCAAGTGATTTATATTTTCTTCCAGATCACTGTTAAAGGTATTGAATGACAATGAACAGAAAGCAGATCCTACCAACACTGTGCTAGAAACTCTTTTATTGATGTTGTCCAACCCATTACTTTGTATTATGCATTAGGAAGCTCCTCTACAGGGTCTTGGCCTCTAGAAACTGGGGAGCAAGCAAATGGATGGAGACTGTCTGTGCAAAATTTGGCTACTTTAGTGACCCCTCCAGTATGTGCCTCATGGATTGGCAGAGTGCTGCTTTTTAGGTGCTGATGTTTGTGGGTGGCAGAGGTGCTGCTCTGGATCTGTGCTGTGGGAGCTCAAGGCTCTGAGATTCTGGTGGGAGATTTCTCTCCTCCATGGACAGTCCCATGTTGAGGGAGGAGAGAGAAACACCAATATGAGACTAGGGGAGTTCCCAACGATTCCTCCACTGGACAGACTCCGTGTCTCTGGAAAGATGGAATGCAGAGCATATCGCCTGGGGCTCAGGCCATAAAACTTGTCCCTGGCCAGGCTTGGTTGTGAAAACTGTGTGCCTCATATTGCCTTGGAGGGTCTCTGCCCTTCAGTTCAAGCTCACAGATGCAGAGGGAAGCTTAATTTATAAGCATTTTTTAAAGGGCAAAAGAGGAGAAAAAAATACTGACATCGCCAAGGATATTTTTCTGTTTACAAATGACATGAATAAAATAGTGATATATTAAATGCACTGCTCTGTTTGGACCAGATGCTTTCGATTTGTGAAAAATGACCATGCTTCTCTCCCTAGGAAAACCAATCTTTTGCTTTAATGCGATTTATGAAAGAAATCACCATTTGTACATTACTTTTAAAACTTGAGTCACTGGAAAGCAATGCTGCTAGAAGTTTCCTCAACTTCGGTGAACACTGCGCTGTTTGTAGAGATGTCAGCCACAAGATTGGTGGCTGGACCTAGCAGGTTGCATTTGGAATGCCTCTGTGTCTGTTTTCAATTTGAAAGGAACTGGCTAAAGTGTTGCAAACACTTGAAGCTATGCATTCTGCATTACAATGAAAGTGGTGTCATTATACACATTACACTCAACAACAGCTTCCTTTTTAATACAAGAAGACCATCATAATCAAAATCTGCTGAGTATAAAGCACAGGAAGAGAAAGAAAAACAACAGAGAACCACAGATGCACCAAACCTTGTAGCTAGTGCTATGGACATGGCTTTTGCCCAGTGATGCTTCTGTAAGTCGTACATAACAAAAATATTTGGATTTAAAATAATACATTAGTGATATCTGTCAAAAGGAACATTCAGAAAAGGTCATAGCATAATTCTTGTTTCTCTTCTCTTTGCTTTACTTTGATTTTTCAATAAAACAGTATATGAAATATATGTAACAACAAAACATATGTAAGGCAAGCTCCACCATGTCAAATGCAAATAGGAAGCACTGTTTTTTTTGAAACTTCTCCATCTGAATCACCATGACTGTTAATGTGTAGAACTAGAGGCTAATGTCGTACAAGACAGAAGGTTATGGATCCTTCTTGTTTGTTCTCTGAGAAGCCTCCTTCCTTCAAAATCCCATGTCTCCCTCAGTACCTATTCCCCTGGTGAGATATTAAATCAGAAGTAGCTATTTCAATTCTTTCTCCTCTGTAGACAAACACATAAATGAGCAGGGGTTTGTATTCCTGTGATCTGCTTGTGACTTGGTTCCATTTTTATTATTTTCAAGAGGAGTGAAAACAGACAGAGAAAAATCTTTCCTTGAACAGCAGAGTCGCACTGTGTTGGCATGGGGTAAAGCACCTGAGACCTCATTTCTTGGTGTCAGGCTCCTAAATCCCACCTTGACGGTCTCCTGGCCATCCTTGACAGAGCAATATCTGAACCAAGACTCTGATCAAGACTCTTGCCTATGGACAAGGTGAAGAATAAATATTTCCCCAGCTGGGTTTTAATCAACCTTTCACTGAAGTGTCATCAGCTGATTTTCTCTGTAACAAGCAGAGCCTTAACCCCAGAAGTCCTCAGGGGTGCTCAGAATAAAGCACCTTGTTTTCACTGTGCAGAAATGCCAACCCCAGGTGGGACAGGGGACACACTGACCAAACATGTTTATTTTGTTTAATTTGTGGAAGTAGTTTGCTTTCCTTTACAAAGAGATCTGTCACTGCTTTGCTTTCTAGAACACTAAACTTTAAAAGCACCTCCGTATAAACATCATCATAGATTGCTGAAGGGAAAAGAAAACACTGTGGAGCAGAAAAGCCTTCCCCATATTTGTTTCATGCTTGTAAGAACCACCCTTCACTTAGCTTTCCACCGTGTACGATGATGGGAGCAGAAACTGGAGAGGTTGGTTAGCTGGTAAAGTTATAGCATTTCTTAAACGCTAAATTTTGCCACTGGCTATTATGTTGTACTGGATGCGCAATGAACATGTGGTAAAATTTGCTCTGACTTTAATCATACAGCAAGGAGACAAAGACTGAACATTTCCAGCAATTCTGCTTTATGTTCATAAGATTATTGTGGAGCATCTGAAAAAACTTAGATACATATTATTTTATGGAATACAAATGTGTGATTTTTTATAATGTCATTTCTGAAAAGACAAAATACCACACAGTAGTAATATTTAAGTATGTTTTGGAGAACACAGTTCAAAATTAACTAACTGAAACCATACCTGGTCATTCTGGATCAGTATGTGATGACTTGTGTTTATATTACGTTCTTTTAACAGCTTCAGTGAATAAAAATCTGAAGTATTCATGTTGTTGGTAAGTTCAGTGTTTGATTATTTTTTTTTTTTCTATGGACCCTTCCCCAACCTCTTCTTAACGTATTTCTGTGGTTGAAACATGGATTAAAAAAACTATCACAAAATTTTGACAACACCGGGGATTACACAGAAGACTAACAAGGAAGACAAGAATGCTGAAGTGAGGTGGAAATCAAAGCGATGCACACTATTTTAACATGTATTCAAGGGCTCCTTTTTTAACACTATCCTTAACACATGCTGGTTACTTTCCTAGAAACTGGATGAAAGACATATATTTCAGATGTGAAAAACTTTAATGAGAAGATTAACTTTCTTAATGATGGGATGAACTGTTTCTCTGAATGCTACCATTGTGAACCATGTTTCCTTACAGCTCTTTAATGAAGGGTCCATCTGCCAGCACGGAAAGGGCATCTCTGCACTGAAATGAGGGAAAGCAGCAGGCAGTGGGGAAAAGTGGAGCTTGCAAGGGAAACTCCAACGGGTTGGGCAGAGCTTTAGGGTCAAGAAGAACAGCACGTATAAACATATCATTCCCCGACTTCATCTTACTGGAAACACCAACGCACTCTCAGGGAAGGTTTAGTTCTGCCTGATTGAGATTGCAGTTAATAGACTTGGCAAACAACACACAAAAGGGAAATAGCAGTAGATCTCGGCTGCTTGAATGTACCTGGCTTTCATCCCGGCGAAGGGACATGGCGATATTTGGAAAATACATAGAGTGTGATTTGAGGGGATGGTGTAGTCTTAAACCCCTGCGACTGTAACAGGCTGTGGGAACGGAGCACTCTTTGGTGCCAGCTGCTTTGGGAGAGAGGAGTGGAAGATGAAGCATGAGGGGTTTATCAGCGACTTGCCATGGGAGGCAAGGGAGCCTGTTGTGTTTGAAAGACTCAGACATAGTACTTGGGCAGAAGACACAACGTTGGCAACCGACTAAAAAGTTTTGCCTTGACTTATAATAGAAACTTTATCAACTGTCAATGCCCACGTTCACAGGTTCTTGAAGCAAAGGCAGCCATGACAGAGAGGTGTAAAGCATTTTAGGTGCAGATCTTCATCTAACATATCTCAGTGTTATCTGCTATGTGGTGGTACAGGTAAGCTACAACAGAGAAGGTCCTGATCCCCACAGGGCATCTACTGAGGTGATTTTGAGGTGTCTTATTTGATCCTTTTCTGACAATCTGGAAAATACCTGCATGGGTACAAGGAATACAGAGGCTTTGAGTCATAAAGACCTGGCTGTCATTCATTTCACCTTCTTGACTGTTCAGTACAGATTTTCAGAATACATTTTCTGCTCTTTTAAAATGGTACAGCAGGCAGAGCACTAGCGACAGGACTTCCCTGCTCCCTGCAGAAAACTTCCACTGGCTCTACTTCAAGATGCTACTGCTGTCAAGGACTTGGAAGGATTTAAAGAAAGGACTTACTGTTCAAAAAACCACCCTGGTATTAGTATAAATTAACTATACTAATAGTAAGTTTTGTTTTCTGTGGCAGGGAGGAAAAAATCACTCATTTTCTAGACTTCCAAAGACGCTTTGCATCTGAGAAGGATATTTAGTCATTACCCAGCAGACGACAATTTTGTATTTCTATTTGTTTCCTGAAGTCCACCTTGGTGGTTGTTCCTGCAGAAAAAAACCCCACAAACTAAAAAAAAAACCACCCAAACCACCGAACTGGGCTAGATGAACCATTTGTCTAATTCAGTTTCACAGATCTCATGCCTGTGGCTGGGCTTCAGCAGGCCCTTGCACTGGGTGTATAGAGAGATCACAGAATCATAGAACGTGCTGGGTTGGAAGGGACCTTTAAAGATCATCTAGTCCAACTCCCCTGCAGTGAACAGGGACATCTTGAACTAGGTCAGGGTGCTCAGAGCCCCATGAAGCCTGACCTTGAGTGTCTCCAGAGATGGAGACTCCACCATCTCTCTGGGCAACCTGCTCCAGTGTTTCACCACGCTCAAAGAACTTCTTCCTAACATCTAATCTAAATCTACTCTGCTCTAGTTTAAAACCATTGCCTCTCATCCTATTGCTACATGCCCCTGCAAACAGTCCTTCCTCAGCTTTCCTGTAGGACCTCTTTAGTTAGTGGAAGGTAGCTATAAGGTCTCCCCAGAGCCCAAGTCTCTTAGCCTGCCTTCGTGTGAGACGTGCTCATAGAACATTTTTGTGGCCCTCCTCTGGACCCGCTCCAACAGGTCCATGTCCTTCCTGTGTTGAGGGCTCTAGAGCTGGATGCAGTACTCTAGGTAAGGTCTCACCACAACGGAGTAGAGGGACAGAATCAGCTAAGGGGCACAATCAGCTGTCTCAGTCTGCTGGCCACACTTCTGATGCAGCCCAGGATGTGATCTGCCTCCTGAATGGAGCCCTGCAAGCCCCCCATGAGCGCTGGGCACTGCCGCTCTTGTCTTGCTAATACTGAGAAATGGAAATGCGAAGAGATGAACCAGTCTTCTAATTCAGCTGAAAAAAGGAGAGAAATTTGGGCTGGTGTAATGCTTTCATGAATGCTAAGCTTTGGAGGGATGCAGACAGCAACCCTTCCCAGCAGCGAAGCGTCTTGGCCCCCAACTCTACCACAGAGCGTTGTGTAAATTACACAACCTAGTCACACACGCGCACAGATCCACTGTGCCTGCAACGTGTTATTTGATGTTTCGTGGAAGAGCTGATCCCTCCTCTTGGGGATCAGGGATAATACCAAAGGGGTACTGTGCTTCTTCTTTTGGCCTGGTGGGTAACAGGAGCTCATGTACTAAATAAGTTATCTGCCAGGAAATGTAGGTGTGCTGCTCCTTCGGAGTGTCTGTGGGATGTTAATTCAGAAGTGGTGGGAGCTGATGGCTAGCGGCACTGCACAGGGCTTCTGGGGACAGGCAGAATCCTTTGCAGTCTACTTCAAAGGGGGTTTTCAGTTAAGGGAAAAAAAGGATAGATTTTGAAGTTTCTTTCTGCCAGAAGGCTTTACCGCAAGCCCCTGAAGTTCTTCTTTTATAATCAGGGATGAGATAGGTACTTTTTCTTTCTTTTCTGCTTAATTTGGGCCAATGTATTTTGAACCCCGTGTAAATTCTCGTGTGAGGAGAAGACTGAATATGCTGTTTATTTCTTTGCTTTCTGTGTTGATCTGGCTTCTTATTTATTTATTTATTTTCAATTAGAGACTGAGCCTCGAACGATATTTACAAGGAGTCCTTAACCACTGGTATGGCATTTATTCAGCGTTCATTCCTAAATCCAGTGAAATTATTCTTTGGCGTTAAGGATTGTATGAACATAATGCTTTGCTGTATCTGATTGAATTAGTCACCACCTTCCAGGACTGAGCCCCAACCTTTTGATACTTTCACAACCATTCTTTTTGAGGGTCCATCAAATGTAAGGCCTGACCTGGAAATGAATTTGCACTGATTTTCAGCTCTCTTCCTCCCCTCCTCATCTTTGGTTTCTGTCTAAGATCTCCTGAATGAAAAACAACTCTACCAAGTGAGAGAACTTTAGTTCTTATGTTTTGAAAACAATGTTTGTACAGGATCAGGACTGGAATTGGATGCTTCTCTTGCACCTGCATCCAGGAACACAGTACTCTCCCAGGGCACAATTAAATTTGCACATAGGGCTGAGACCACATAGCTGGACAGGATATGTGCAGCATATCCTTGGTTCTGTGAGCTTAGCAAGATCCTGTGAGGAAGTCATTAATTTTCCTGCTAACCACCTTGAATTGAGTGGTTTGTTAATGAAATGTGGGAAGGCAGTAGATTCTTTTCTGATGCCTCCCAGCAATGTCTTCCCCATGACATTGTGCTGTGTGCCCCTCAACATTCCTGTGCTCACACTTGGAGAGGCTCATGACAAGCAAGTCTGAAAAATTTCTTCCAATTCTAGTCCAGAATGGGACGCACAATGGGCCTAGTCATAGACAATTTAATGCAAATCCCAGGTACAATCTTAGGTACAAATTATTCCAACAGATCATTTCAGAATGAAAGTCCTTCTTGATTAGAACCTGCTGAGATATATTTTGGATATCTGAAAAAATATTTTCTCAAGCCAAATCTATTTCAGAGCTGGGAATATTCCAGCTTGTGCTCACAATGCTCAGACTAAATATTCCTTTCTCACAACCCTTTTTCACGTTGGCATACTATTTATTATGCACTTGTACTAATCACGGTGAGGTCTGCAGGTCCATGCAATGAATTACAGCTTGATATAGTAGGAGAAAGTTTTCTCCAGATGCATGCAGAGAACTTCTGTGATCTAAAAGTGCTCCCTGGGTAAAATTAGTCCTAGGTTTTCATGGTTGGAATGTTTTTTGTATGAAAAATAACTGACTGTAAATGGTGACACTAGATCCTACTTTAAGTGGCATCTTACCTATTTGCACTCCGTGATTCTATTTTGGTCATATTCTAAAACTAGAAGACTTTGAACTTTGCCTCATTCAAGGATAGGACTAAACATTTTCTCACAGTGTATACAGAGACCAAAGAAAGTGCTATGTTTTCTGACTTTTATTTTGCAGCCTATAACAGTAAAATATAACCAGATCTTAAAGAGGAATGATGGTTCCATGTGACTTACTGGTGGTGTAGTTTGTGTTAGGTCATGAATTTATGTAGCTACAGTAACTACTATCTGATCCATTTTCAATTTTTAATTTATTTCACAGTCAACAAGGTTTAATCTCACAAGAAGATTAAAAAAATACAAATTTTTTAAGGCCACCAAAGGACCAACAGCCTTCCATTTACTCCACCCATAAGCTGAACGCCTTGCAAAGACATGTGACTTGTTTGGCGCTGACCCTAGCAGAGTATGATATTAATAGGTTATTGACTTGGTAGGTCTTAAACAGCCAGAGGGAACATCACTTGCAGTAGCTGCAATGCACTGGAGGTTTGTTTCATTGATTGGGCTGTTTAACCCATCATCTCCAGGCATTTAAACAATGATATACGCTTGACAAACCTAATATTTCATTCTCTATCTGGGGACCATGAAATAGAAATTAAGGAAGGAAAAAGACAACTGGACAGATACATAGCAGAAAATGATGATAAATGAGAGGGAAAACCCCAGACGGATAATGGCCCAAAGTTTGGACTGTATCATAACTAAGAAATATATTAAAAATAACGGATTTTTTTTTATGAGAAACGTGAGGAAATGATAGCAAATACATCTGAGCCCTGAAAGACTCGGAATCAGAATGAAATCTGAAATCTTTGTAGATTAGGAGTTTTTCTGCTCTGTGCTGTCAGGGAATCTGATGGGGTAAAAACTGTGTTGGAAGATATGGCCCTTTTCATTTACAAAAAGTAATGGCAAAGACCAACACATGCAGCATGGACTGAAGGAAAAGAGTTTAATTTTCAGGGCTGAAGTTAATTTAGCAGTAAAGATAAACACAGTAACAACAATAAGTGCCATAGCCACACAGAGTCCTAAAAAAGCCAAGGAAATTCCCATAATGGAACAGACCTAGCAAGAGCCATTGGCACTTGGTCAGTGCAGAGGAAGGGCTCCATGGTCTTCAGAAATAATTCTGACTAAAGTTACTGAGAGGGAAAATAAAATAATAGTGTGAAATTTATGCAGCCACTTGCCTACTGCGGAAAGCAAAGAGGAAACAGCTGAAGATGTTTTTGTATAATTCAGAACAGCCCACAGGAATACTTAGTCACATGAAAGGATTGTTACAATTGTTATTATTTTTAATTAGCCACTTCCAAAAGGCCTGAACAAAAAATAAAATCACTTTGAGTAGAATTTGCATTACCCAACTTTAGCCATCTAAGAGTTAGTACCTGGCCTAGTGCAGTTACTTCAAGCTCTCTTTCTGTCAATGAAGGTGGAAAGGCACTTTGAGAAGGAGACTCCTCTCACTGATACTAGACACCCACATCAGAATGGGGGGAATGATTGCCCCAAGAGATCTGACTTAACTTTTTCCTTATAAGAAACTAATGGGCCTGGACTAGAAGACTAACTCTTAGATGTTTAAAATTGGGCTAGAGAAATCCATGCTTTGTGAACATTTTCCATATGACTTCATAGCATCTGATCATCTCTTTTTAGCTTTTAAGTAATTTAGAAAAAATGGAAAAAGAACAGAATTACATTCAACAAATATGAATAATAGTTTCGATATGTATGATTTTGCACAATGGATCAACTAGATGAGTAGTGGGGTTCTTTTATACCTTTAATGTCAACAATTCTATGGCAAATTGCAGTTGTGAGCATTACTTCATTTCCAGTAAATATTTTATTAATATTTATTAGCACACGTCACATTCTGTAACATTGAATATATTGTACAAAATCTTGTTTTCATAGAAGAGAGAAAATGAAACCCTTTGACTTTATTAGCTAAAGTATTTTAAATTCTTTAAAAATTCTTGTCCTGATTTTAGAATGTACAACTCGAAGAAATATAGGGCTATGATTAACGTGGAAGAAACATCTCTATCCAAAATGTAGTTTCCACTAGAAATAACAGAGGCACTAGCATTGCGCTTGCAAGCAGAAGTGTCTGAAATGCCAACTTGGACCAATTAAGTGTGGTACCACAGGGCTCAGTAGATAAGAGGTTTTATGTCCCATGTCTGAAATCCTCATTGTGATTTTTACTTAGCTGAGCAGACTTTTCCACTAGATTCACTGCATCAGATTCTACCTCCAAAGGACACAGAAGCTTACATGAAAGAATTCTGTTTTCATAAGAACATGAGAAGAATTAAATACACCTATATGAATTCATAACGAAGAATTTTTCTACTCCATTCTGCACAGGTCCACGCAGTTCAGGCTTATTTTCTCCTTTACTCTTCTTCAGTGATGTAGGCACCACCGTGTAAGCAGCCAGACTGTCTATGGGTGAAGTGCACCTGTATTTCCTCAAAAAACCCTGTCCTGCTCCTGAAACACCACTGCTCAATATAACTGTGATCTCCACACAAGAAGATGTCCTGCTTAAGTTGCAGGTGTACAGTCCTGATCTGCTCCACGGCTCTACAGGGGATCAGGGCTTAGTTGTTGCCAGAGATGGTATATAGATATACAGCATTTGTTTACAAGCTCAAAGCAGAAGTTGAGTATACATTGAGAGGGAATTGTGAAAATGAATAACTTATTTTAGTAATATCACACAAGAAGGGTCAAAGGGGAAGGAAGACCTGCTTTTTAAAAATATGTATTAATTGAGTCATGAACAGATGCTGTGAAAGCAGCATAAACCCTTCTGAACCTTTACTGTGATAAACACACTTTAATAATATTAATTAAGATTCCTTTAATAGCACCAGCTGATATTTATATATATAGTTGGCTAGGGTGTTTTGTGCAAATGCATCATTGTTCTGAGTGACTGCATTAGCTTTTCTGTTGCTCAGTACAGGAAAGGTACAATCTCAAAAATATTGCAATGATCAGCTAATGCATAATCTTTACCTACTGCATGCAGATGTGTGAGACCTGAGAATCTACAAAGAGATTAACAATTTTAAAAAATCTCATGTCATAGCAGAAGGAAAGATGATCAGAATCACTAGTAAACCTGTGGTAAGTAATGAAATCAGTAGGCTGACAAACTGTGACATACAATGTAACTCACATTCTTTTTATTATGGATTATGCATATTGCCTCTTACATGTGACTATTTCCAGAGAAGGAACTCTCAACAAGAGCTCCAGACTGGCATCCAGCCTCTTTTTGGTAAATGACACAGTCTGCTTATTTCTCTCTAGCTCTCATTATTTGAGCACCAGCTTCATGAGGATACTTGCTGTGTAAATCTGCTCTGTGAAGTACATCACATCACTCTGGTAAGTGACCGTTGTAACTTGTGTCCTGAATGAGGCCATTGGAAACTGTTTTCTGCTGTGTAAACCTGACATGGGACTAGAGGGCACACATGTAGGTGACGATGGATGGCATATTTCCTACAAAGTGGCTTCACTGAAATCAGCTGGAGATACATATAGCCATATGTGTAACTGAACGAATTTATGCATAAGCTATCCAACAGCACACTCTGTGGAATAAAACCTCTATTTTAGTCAGGAAATGTTTAAATTAAGAAAGATATGTTGGAGATGTAGTGTGTCTCTAATATTGTAAGCAGATATATCCCACACTGCATCCATTTAAAATACAAAAAGCATATTTTGCAAGATCAAGCTCCTACAATTATATATCTATATGTAACTCCATGCATACACAGTCTTAGTTATGAATGCTCCTGAACTACTAATGCTCCTCAGCTTTCCACACCTGGAGAAATACCTCCCTTTTTGCTTCACATTTCTGGTTTTATGTTATTTTATCCTCTACCATCAGTGTAAATGTTGAAAGACCAGGCAACCTAACACTTAGTCTCTGTTAAGAGTCACTCAAGAGAAACAGTTTTTCAGAGAGTGATAGGCTAGCAGAGGGAGAAACGTGGGACACTCCTGTCTCACCTGCCCAAGCCAATGGAGGAGACCCCTACATCTTCTGGTGGGAGAACTCGTTACATGAAACCACTTTGCTGTTTTGCTCAGGGCTTGAATTGCCTCCTAACCTCCCTTTGACTTTCTTAAGAGAGACAATGTAAAGCAGCACTGAGAGAAGGAAAATTTAGAGCATCGGTCTCTGGCAGCACCAGAAACTGAAGCGAGAACCAGATATCTAAATGGAAAATGTGCCTTGAGCCACAGAAATCCTTTAACCTCTATAGGGTAGAGGGGATAGCTCAGCCCAGAGGGTAGAAAGCTTGGCTCCTTTGCTGAGACTCCGGTGTGATGGACATCTCTGAGGCAGAGGGAGTCCTGTTCAGTATAGAATGGTATGGTGCTACTCATTTGTTCCTTCTACACTGACAAAAGGCTGTTTAGAGGAAACGTTATTTTGGTTTAAATCTGATCTGAGTCAGACTGGGAGGAACAAGCTGAATTGTTTGTTTTTAGCCATCCCTCCATTTCTTTCTAAATGTATGTATAAAAATGTGGGACTTAACAGTCTTGTTTAAGAGTCACTTTTGCTTGGTGTCCCTGCTAGAGGTCACTAAAGTTAAAACAGAAACTTTCCCACTGAATCATTTAATGACTAGAAATTGGAGGTAATAGACTTGAAAACGTATTCTCATTTCTGCAATTCAAAACCCTTTATCTGTGCCATGTAGTCCTGCTAGAAAGAGCAAAATGGCCTTTAACAAAGTCTATTTGCAGAATAGTAAGAAGTGTTAAGATGCCAGATGCATCTCATTATGAATTTTAATGAGTAGATTCACACCTTGTCTTCCATTAAATAAATTATATGGTCTTTTCCAAACTCTTATCCGGCAAATATGAAATCTCTTTCTAAAAAGTAGACTCTGGGAGAGTTTAGGACTGTTCCTCCAGGGCCCTGTGGTCTGTAGTCTGCCAAAGAAGAGGAAAGGGTCACACTCAGTCCTGTGGCAACACCCCACAGCTCCTCTGTGCTCATGACACAGAGAGCACTGCCTGAGAATCAGAAACCAAGATACTCTGGATTGCAATTAAAAGAGAAATCAGTCACGTAATTTTCTTTTTGTCTTGTGAAGTAAAGAGCTAAATTCATCTTCCCATGCAGAAACCCCCCCCCCCTCAAATATTACAGTGGATTGTGAAGCACAGTATTGTCCCATTATCATAGCAAATGCAATCTCTTTCATAACCAGGCCCTTTTGGATAATGGTCAGAAATATTTTTTCTACAACAGGCATGTATCTGAGTGTCTGAGCCTGAACTCTTCCGTGCCACTTCACCTCTGAACAGGTTTGAAGCTTACAGGCTCTTTGAAGTTATGAGAAGGCATTGATTTCAGTGAGGGATGTTTGCAACATTGTACTCTGCAGGAGCAAAACTGAGGGGAGGGAAGAAGCTTCTCTTTCTTTGCATCCTGAAAGGAAGGATGTTGAACGCACTCGTTCAAACTACTAGTAATTGCAAAGACCAGTCTTAAAGTTGAAAATGTGAGACATTAAGCCGCTTTGAATCAATGTAGCTTCAATGAAATCAGTGACTGCACCATGCTTAGAGAAGCAGAGGTCTTGGTCCTTCTCTGTTGCATAATTGTGTTTCAATTTTTTTTTCTATTTATGGATAGGTAGAATTTATTTCTGTAGAAAGAGATAACAGGCAAACTCCCTGAAATAAGTTCCTTAGTCAGGATTCCTTCTGTGACAAAGAAAACCTGTGAAATTAACAAAATGGACCATCTTAATCCTTCTCCACTAGAAAAATGAGCATTTTGAAAGTTCTAAATGCAACAGTATGAACTGCAAAATTTTGCTCAATATTATAGTTAACAGCTTATAGCATATATCCAGGCAGAAAACACAAGCATAGCCTTTTCAACCCAGAACAACCTGAATCCAGTCTTTTGCCTAAATTTCATTCCTTCACTTTACCCAACTCTTCTATTTTGTACATTACATACACAGATATTTATATAATTTTATTCTTCCTGATACAGTGATGGTGTATTAAACAACCATCACACACTTGCATATACGGAAAAGTGGCTTTTTAAACAACACACCCGGTATCAATAGACTAATGAATGATGTGGAAGTAAAGTCATATTTTTTAGCAGAAAATGTCTGTATTAGGTCAAGGGGAAGAATGCAGGTATCACGTCTAAATCCTTTGCGTTTTTTTATAAGTGCAATGTGCATGTATATAAAAAACATGTTAAAAAAATAACCAGATTTGGTTTCAAATACAGCCCATAGAATGCAGGGACTATCTGATGACCAGACTTTATCCAAACATTATTTATTTCCAGTTCCGAGTATTTTTGGCAAAGCATCTGCCAAAATCTAGTACCCACTTTCTAGTTCAAAGGACAGAGCAAAAAATGTTGGGTTTGTTTATTTCAAAGTGGAACTATGAGAAATCAATTACTGTATTTTTCCAGGTCAAGCAAATACAGGTGAATTAGATGAACAGGAAACCAAGTGCAAGTACCAACTATCACTAAAGCACCACTAGTTAAGATACGGCAGATTTATGAGCTTTATTTTCTACCTTAGGCCTGTCATATTTTTTCACCTTTATGTTAGTTAATTGCAGAGTAACATAAATTAACTTTGGAACACAGCAAAAATGGGAACTTTATTTATGAATTTCTTGGATTTCTTTACCCCAAGCCAAACAACTAAATTGCTACTTAGCATAAATTATTTATTGGCCCTGGCTCAATACCATCCAACACCAGCCCCTGGAGGTCTGGGAGATATAAAAGATTTAAAGCATCTGTGCGACAGCATTGGTGCAGCCACAAAGCTATGTTTCTTTCCAGAAGGGTCCACTTTATTTTGTTGTAAATAAATAGAGCCTAAATTTCAGAGGAGGGCTGGGTAGCTTCTAGCAGGACTGTAGTGTTTTGCATATGTTAATTATCCACAGCTGCATGACAGAGAGTCATACACTGTTTCCACAACTATTCTGGGGAGACCTGTTGACAAAAGGATGCATTTAATTACACAGAATACATGAATGCTACCATTTTCTATCACTTTGGTTTATGTATGTGTGTGTAATATATATATATATAAATACATTACAAAGTGATCATATATATGTATAGTAACTTCATAATCTATCATTTTTATCTTCTTTATCCATATATCTCTACATACATGTAAGGAAATTGAAGAATAAAGCCAGGGTTAACTTGCAAATGGATGTATGCCATTAACTATATACGCACATGTGAAGCTAATCTCTAGCTTTAGTCTAGTAAATATGTCCAAATAACAACCCCATGTAGGCTATTATCTGCAAACTGCGGTTGATGCCATCCTGCATGGCTCCTGTGAGCTTGCCTTCCACCTACGTATCATCTCCATGGGTGTGCTGTCTTCTCTCTTCCCCCTTTAGCCTCATTCTCCACCATGCTCTCCTCAAATTCTCCCCTGCTTTGGTAACGACAGAGGCTTGCACAGGACAAGTTGAAGGACCCTGGTACGCTGACGCCCCTCTCCAAAGAGAAAAGGCCTAAATGTCAGAGCTGCAAATGAATATGTAGGTCATAACTCAAGATCTGAGAGATCCCATACACAGAAGAACAATTATCTGCACACTGACTCTGGACCTGAGAATCAGAAGAGCTGAGCACTTCTGAAAATGCATATACAGCATATATTTTATTGTTCTGTAGAAGAACTTAGAAGCTTCCAGAATACTTAAAAAACAATTTACTCTGACTTTATAATTTACTCTGACTCCTGTTATTTTTGCAAAAATTGTCTTACTTCTCTGCCAAAATGTCAAAATGAGGTAAAATTTTATTTACAGTTTTAGAAGGACTTGGAATGACTTTTAGAATTATAAAAGCCCTTTTGCTTCATTAAAAATGCCCTATTTTTCTATCATTGCTTTTGTGGTTACTGTGTCCCAGGTAGTTGGTTCTGGCAGTGGGAAATTCTACTATTTAACAAGCAAAAAGCAGTTGCAGCAACATCAATCTGTAACGACAGTCCTTATCTCATACATGTACACATATGTTTAGTTCTTCTTTCCTTGGCTGGTCCTGTTGGTTTGACAGTGAGTTCTGTTTTCAGGACTGGAGCTGAGGTGGTATGTGCATAGTTAAGCCCTTATATCATTGGGCATGAATTGAAAAGGTTATTTTAATTCTTCAGAACAACCAAGGAAAAGTTTAAATTGTCTTCTTAACTCTTCTGTATAAGCTTTAAAAATTTATTCTTTTCCAGTGTGGGCAATATATCAGAGCCCAGTCATATCTAGATAGCTGGCAAAATATTCTGAGTCTGACTGGTGTTTATTTTGCTTCATGCCCCACATTGGACACTCTCTAACCCCCTCTTCCCTCCCAAACGGGAAGGAAAAGGGAATGAGGCAGAGAGACTTATGGTTGGAGAAGAAAAACTAGAACAGCTTTAATGAAATAATGGAAGTAATAGTGAAATGATAAAAATAAAGAACTGTATACGACTATATATATTAGCCCAATATCGAACCAGACTCCTCTCCCTCGATATCAATCCCCACTGATGCTGCAGAGCAGGAGGCACTGGGGAAGCCCCAGGCTCAGCGGCAGTGGGAGCTGGATACAGGGAGCTGGATTCAGGAACTTGGGATCCGGATCAAAAGCAGGAGGTCAGATGGAGTCCTCTGGACACCGGCCATTGCAGAAAAGGACCGAAACTCTCGTGATCACTCAATTTATACTAAATATGACGTATATAGGATGGAATACTCTCGTTGGTCACCTGTCCTGTCTAATATCGCCTCGAGGTGCAACCTTTTACTTCCTTGTGACCCCCCTTTACTATCTGGCACCCCCAGTGTGGCACACAAGAGCCAACAGTGGCCTTGGTCACTATAGGAATAAGTATCAGCAAGAGCCTTTCTGCATCTCAGTCCCAGGCAGTAACTGTGAACATCAGGTGTTATCACTGCCGGTAGCACACACTGTCTGCAAAACCATGCTGCTGACTTCAGAAAGTGCAGCCTTTTAGAAGAGACTAAACTGGAAAGTATAAATCACTAAACAGAATTGTTTTTTTTTAGCTAAAACCAGGATATCCAGTTTCATCAGTGCATAGAGAAACAGAAAAAGTGCTCTGAGCAGCCTACAAGTAAGCAGAAAAATATTTACTTCTCTCAACATTTGAAAGCCAACACAGACAAAACTGATGAACGATGGAGATATGATAGAAACAGGGCTGTGAGGTGATTCATGGACCTGGAAATGGTCCTGGAACCTCTTTCTCTGTTTGTCATCATGGAGACCAAGGGGACAGTCACAACATGCAGTGAGTAGTCATCATCTGAGCACACAAATCATATTTGGGTAGGCTGATCCCCAAGTACCATTAACAGAGGCATATAGTACTTAAACATATGCATCCTCCTCTGAGGACTTGCTTGGGAATTACAGTATTAGTAATGGGAAAGAAACAGAACCCCAAGAATTCAGAGAATTTAAGTGCAAATTGAAATACCAGATGATTTTTACTTCTAGTACTTTTTAGTTGATATTGACTATTGCATTTACCAATGGCTACCTTATACTATGGGGCTATAGAGATAATCAAATCATAGAAATGGTCGGGAGAAAAAAAAGCAATTATGAAAGGGTGAAAATGCTGTTTTTGAGGCTTATCCAGGAAATCCATAATCATCAATAAGATTTGCCAATGCACATTCAATAAACCCTCTGTATGAACACACAATGATTTCATGCAAAAAATGATTTCTTACATGAAAATTTTTCTTCTTCATCTTTCTCCTCTTGCTTTGCCAGTATGTTTTTTAATTGCACCCACATTAGTGAGTTTAATAAATCAACCTATATCTCTGAAGGGTCAGCTTTATAAAAGCTCTGCAGCACTATGGACGCACTGCTTATTTTCTCCCCGTGTTCATTCAGAAAGGAAGACCTCTAAACCCTATCTGAGGCTATTCACACTTCCTGATTCCCCATTGGTAATTCAGCTCAGAGTTTGGCATCAGTGCTCATGAGGTCTGCCAAGGAACCACATCTCCTGCTTCTGTGTTCAACACAATTTGCTCCTTGCTGGGTGTTCAGGATCTGAAAGTCCTGCTCTCAGTACGCCAAGTGTTTTGTTGCTACTCATGTTCAGCGCAATCCTTTATGACAGCGAAGTCAAGGAAAATCTTCCCTGCATTTTAAGTACACTCTTTAAACAACCTTAAAGGTTTCCCCGTATATCCTTAAAGACCTTGCTTTTGATCCGAATCAAAACTAATCTGTGTAGGCTCTGCTTCCTTGTTTATGAAGAAGGAATAGAGAAGGCCATTCATGATCTGACATCATTCAGTACTGAACCGTTAAAAAAAATGGGCTCAGATGAAGCCATTCTAGCAGTGACCTAAATAAAAGAAGCTAGCTATGAATCAGAAAACTTCATCCCTTGCTGACTATTCTCTTAGCATGCATTTTTTTAGAAGCATTAAATTCATCTTGTTGCTTACATTTTTAACAATAACCTTTGCTCACATGTAATTAAAATTACAATTTGCAAGTGAAAAATCAAAATAGCACCAAGTCTGAAATACACTAAGATATATAAAACCATCTCTGAGGTCTGTTTTGTGTTCCTGTTGACAGTTTTTCTCTCTCTGTACAGACATGAAAAATACCCCGATACTTCAATGCAAGCTGTCATGCAGAATCCTCAGCTGCCAGTATCCAGCGTACTCGAAGAGTATGAGAAAAAACTGTCAGTGCCAACAGATTCCCTAATAAAAATAATAATGAAGTCTTGAGAACTGTCAGCCTTTCAATTATGCAGCTATGACAGTGGCTGCACATTTGCAAGAATCCAACCTTGCTGCTGGAGGGCATGAAAAGGCCAATCAAGCTTTGTGAGAGCCAGACGTGCGCAGGCACAGCATTTTTGTTCTCTCCTGTACTGGCCAGCCATGTCTTCAGGAAGTTTAGCTTTAACTCTAAGATCAGCTTTACTGACATCAAGAACTGAGTAAGTTAAACATAAATGAATCATAATTCTGACACAAAAAAATACATAGTGAAATGCTCAGTATTAGTCTTGCAGTGCTCCTTGGATGAGGGCTCTCAGTGACATTAAATTAAGCAGCGAGCTAGAAACCAGGTAGAGCCAGCAGAAAAATATCATCTGCTCTTCTACACTGTCTCAAAAACTGCAGGTCAGGTACTACTTTTGCTAGGAAAATAACATTAGGGAGACATTTGTATAGAGCCTATCACTGCCTTGATAAGACTGACACTGAAACTAGTAATCAGTGAAATTGGAGGCATCATATTCCTCGTTTGAAAAAGTGCAAGGTATTGACATGAAAGAGGAATCCATCTCAATTTGTTCTGGTATTTCCTGATTGAGATCTATCAAAATGGTATCTCTTACTCAGTCATAACTTAGGTGCAGCTTTCAGAAAAAGCCACAGTCATAGTGAGAGATAAGGCATAATTATCCATGACTGGTAGAGCTCAATCTTTATCTTTTTGCTTAACAAATAAAAATAGATTCACTTTCTCATTGGTTAAACAAATGGCAGCTATTAAAGCATGACACCCGAAATACTCTCTTGTGATGTTACAGTTTCCACCTGAGCTCTAACCCAGCATATTCCTCTGCAACTGGGTCAGTCCAGTAAAAAAGGGATCAAATGCAGTCTCATTTTGCCTACTTTTCATAGAAAACTAAGAGATGACAATCGCCCCACGCCCAAGAGATGACAATCGCCCCATGCCCAAGATTTTTCCCCAACAACCCCTAGTGAATGAGTCTGTGGATTTCCCAAAGTGATCACCATGAAGGAAAAAAATGAAGGGCTGACAGAACCAACAACATGTTTCTCCCTGCACATGCATGTAGGTAGTGGACCTGACTGAGCAGGCCTGTCTCTATACAGCCCATCACTTAATGTATGCCTATGCCACGGCATAAACCCAGTGATGGCATTTTTGGGTTACCTTGAGTCAAAGAAAGGCCATAGCATATTCTGTTCCTTTACGGTACGGTGTGCCAGCTTGAATCTTTTTTCTTGTAGTATCATGAACCATATATGAGACACTAAAAAGGAGTGAGAAATTGCTCCAGCCAGCCATACCTTCCTTTAGAAAAACACAACTACTTTTCACGGTGATACAATGTGACAGAGTTTGTGATTGTTCCTTCTCCATCTCCTCAATAATATACACATTTGTGGTACTCGGTACACAATACGGATTTCTCTGGAGGGAAAATGTAGCAGTGATACAAGAGCTTCAGTTTAATCCTCCTTTCTTTCTTTCTTTCTCTTCTCCCTTCCCCAGCCTCCTCCCTCCTCTTTGCCCACCCTCCAGGCTCTTCTGGGAGTTTCCAGGTAACAAAATGCTTGCAAAGCCAGTGTATCAGAGCGACAGACCAGACAACCGCAACATTAAGGAGTGAGTGACATATAATTTCCTTAACTCTTCCTCCTCCTGAGTCTCTCACCATAAGGCTCCAAGCCATTCTTTATATTATAGACAGTTCTATTACTTTTTTGGTTAGGAATTGGTGATACTGTATACTGTGGCAGGCATATGTCAATGAATCAGTGTACTGGCATGTATCCTGGCTGAAGAATTATGACTTACTCAAAAACATTGAACAGAGGAGCAGCAATCTTGAGTTTATTTTATTGATTTGAGACTAGAAGAGTAGGCAGGCCATCCTTATGTACAGCAGAAATTTCACTGCACCACATTTCAATTTTTAACATTTGTATTCAGTGAGATGTGAGTTTTGTTCTAGTTAAGAACGTGTACCTTTTTTCTTTTCTTTGGTATAACATTTGTCAGCAATGCAGTTGTTCTATTACACAGAAGAGATGACCATAATGGCTTATAAGATTTCAGACAAGCCCATGATATCTAAAGCTAAGGGTTTCCCAGGAGGAATTAAGAGCAAGATGGTGGAGCTCCGTCTTGGCAGGCATTGCTGGATGCTCCACACACAAGATGAACATTTCAGCCTCAGTGGCAAAGCAAGTGCCTGACAGCTCAAATGAACTGGAGGCTGTGTTGAAACAAATTGTCTCTACTCTGGCTGATATCCTGGATGTCAAGGGGTAAGATGAGGCTCAAGCACCAACACACTAACCCCACTCCTCCTGCCCAGGGCTGAGACACACAGACTGTTATGGAAGGGTTTGGCCTCATCAGCAAAGGGATTTGGTGCAATTCATTTGGGAATTCTGAATAATTTCATGGAAGGTGCAAATCTGAGAGATTTGACTAAGGGCAACAACTGTACAGCCAGCTCCGCTGTGGTAGGGACAGACCCACACTGGTACTGGATGGATGAGTTCAGACAGGAGAAGAGTGCAGGGCAGGCTGGTGAGGAGTGCCCAGTGGCTGGGTTAGCTTGCCATGCTGGCACAGAGCTCCTCACTGGCTAATTCGTACAGACGAGGAGGGTTGCACAGTGCTCTGGGTGACCTCAGGGAGCCTCCTTGACCCTCACACCTTCCCGCATTGCATTAACCCAACGAGTCTGATTTTCTCACACTGTCCCCACTGCTCAGAGTGGCTCTGGGAGCACTGTGGTTCCCCTCCATGACAACATTGACAAACTTCCCTCCTGCTGCTGGCAGACCTGAGAAATGTTTCAGCATAAAATAAAGAATATTGTAGGTGAAAAAAGTCTGTATCTCAGTAATGCAGAGGGAACTGAAAGTGCCTGTTATCACTCAGGAAGCACCAGGGAAAGGGACCATTTATCTAGCAGATGCCCTGACATAGCCCTTCTTGGGGAAGGATGTTCTCATCCACCCTAGGGTGACTTTGCCGACAGATCTCTCTATCCTCAGGGGAGCCAACGAGGACTCAAGCACCTGCTCTCTATATTTTCTCTACTATCACAATGATAAAGAAGGAAATCATTAGCCAGACCAGACTTCCAGCTCCCATTATTTTTAACAGGCGTTGCACATCTAATTTGAAATGCACAATGCAAATATTTACCTTCAAGTGTCAAAGGAAACTATAAAGATCTTTATGGATCTTCACACTTCAAGGACTTAATTCATTAAAAATAATTATACATATGTGGGGATTACTTCCACAGTAGAGCTGAGATATGCAATCAGTTGCCAAGTAGGAAAGTACAATGTGCACACTATATGTCTGTGTGTCAGCTTTTATGTGAGAGAGGAGGGCTCTCGTACATCGGAACATATGTGTGTAAACAGGGCTGAGAGGAGATCTCGCTGGAATTCACCACTGAATAAATTAGAGAAAGTCGCTGTGTGGCACTGGAGACTCCCAATGCTGCAGACAAGCTCTTTTGTGCTTGCCCACTTCCTTCACCTCAGTTGAATACTCCACATGCCTCTTCATTTTAGAACGAGAGCAGTTTTATGAAGAAAAATATTAGAAATAGGATTTGATATTCTTTCGGCCTCAGAGATTTCAAGGTGTCCAGCAATTTGCTTCCAACAGTGCCAGTTTTACAAGATTGAGGCTCAAATTTTGATTTATTCTGCGAGAACATACACACAGAACTTTCCCATTCTTGATCTGTGCTGGGTGTTTAAGGGGCAGATGCTGTTATTTTGAGCAGGTAACTGGAAAAAAATTTACTGCTGAAGTCAATGGCCGAGAGGAGGCACTCAATTAAGTTTTCAGACACTAATAATCTGTTCTTACTTGTAAATCATGGGGACTCTGTTTTAAGTGCTTGGAAAACTTCAAGCGTGAATCATGTAATAACAATTGCCTTCTTTTTTTTTCTTCAGAAAATAATGTTAATAATTCAGCTATCTGGTTACTACAAGGAGCATCTATCGATTTGACCTACTTGAATGCCACTCCCACCCCTAAACCGCGAGAGTATCTCAGCGCTCGCCATACCCACAAAAAAAAGTAGTGGGGAAAGAACGGCTTTCCTTTCCCTCCGCTCACGCTTGAGATGCGACGGTTCTGAAGAACAGCTGTCATAAACAGGCCTTTGTTTCTCCTTGCCAAGAATCCCACGGCCATTTACCTTGTCTCACCTCAGAGGATGCTCCAGCCTCAGCGAAAGTCCTGTCGCCTGCACTCGGCAGCCCCTCGGCATCGTCAGTCCCTGTGTGTCGGGGGCTCAGTCACCCGTGGGGACCACGCTCAGGCAGAAAGGGAAAAGTTTTGGGGGATTGCAGCAGAGAGGGAGAGATCTTGCTGTATTATAACCATATCTTCTTAATGCTACGTATTGACGTGAATCTGTGCTCAGTGGGGAGACAGCTCCAAGAGCGGAGCCTGAGGACAAAACGGTCACAGCAACACGTGCTACTTAGCGGATTATCAGCTCAATTTGCACCAGTTGGTGAAGCCCTGAGACTATGGCAATTTAGTCCACTTTTTAGATAATGGATCTTATCTGTCTTCATAGAACAAGTCTGCACTTCATAAAATCTTACAGAATTTCACTGACTACAGTGACACAATCCAGCTGCTGTTGCCGGCAACAAAAGTTTTACGGCATATGAAGTGCATTAGGACGTTATTTGGAATCAGTTGCAACATCAGACATTTGCCTTTGACATCAGAAAAGTGGTAAATTAATAATGAAAAAAATGTGCTCCAAGGGTACATCTGGTTTCATAGTGCCTATTACATTTGACACAGACAGGCATGAACCACATTATCTCGCATTTTTGCAAATAATATTTATTCCACAAAGAGGTTCATGCACGCAGAATAAATAGCACCTTCCTGGTGAAAGCATATAATTAGCTGAAATCCAAGAAGTGACAAATATTTGCTTTCCCTGAAAGTTACTGGATGAGATTCTCGAGTTTGAAGTGTTTCAGAAGCAGAAACAACAGCCTTCACGGTTTCGTAAGTACTTGGTGCTGCTAAGTACTGAAGTGACACAGGTTGCAGGTAGCAAATTTCTAGCTAATGTGGAAATTATGCACACTGTGTCACCTCTCCCCTCTGTTCTCTGTTTCCTTTTTGCACTCTTGGAGCTCTGCACACCTCCATCCTTAGAGGTAATTCAGGGAAGCTGTAGCACTTTCCAAGTATCACAGTATCATAGACTAAAGCCTATCAGCTGTTCTTGAAGCTGCCCGAAAACATTTGTTTTTTTTTTCTTTTAAAAAAAGGATTTAAAAAAAAAAATGCTGTTGCAACTGAATTAACTCACTTTTCATTAAGTTCTGTCTATACTGTTGGTTTTGTTTACCCATGGAAAAAAATAAGACATTCACAATAGTTTGAGTTTTCAATTTTGAAATAACTTTCATTATGACACGTTTAAATGTATCAAGGTAAAATGCATCTGATGATCCCAAATATTTATGAAAAATCCATTGCCTACTGATAAACCACGGGAGATTAATTAGTCTTGGTCACATGACTTTTCAAGCACTAAACATGGCTGAAGGGGTTTCCTTTTTATAGTGTAAGCCTGTATTTCCATGTATCTATATAAAATATACAACATATAGGGGAACTTGTTTCATGGTAGCATTCACCACTGGTATGATTATTTTTACCAAAATATGAAAATTTCCACTTCAGCAAGAGTTCTAATGCTATAATGCTATTTTCATAATGAGAATAATTCCATGTAATTTTTCATCCATTAATTCAAAACTGCTCCTTTTCAAATGCTTTAAAGTAATTTGTACAGTAATTCAAAAAATAATATGAAAATAACCTTTATTTCCCTTTTAAGTCAGAGGGCACCACATATAATGTGAGTAATCTAGATCAGAATTTTCTCTAAGATACAGACTATGGCCATATCTTAGTAGACCATATGCTTTCTCTGGTACAAAAATGAAAAAAAAGGAGAGGATTTTCCCCCAAAGATACTCAGCATTGACTGAACTGCTCTTGTGCCCTACTGCATCTTGAAGTCTGACATATGTCCACAGGGTTTCTAGTTCCAGACAAATGTCCAGACAGCTGAATAATTTAATTCTAGTGTTAAAATAAGAAGAAATTAAACTTTCATAAAACCCCCTAACGGTATCAAACTTGAATACCCTTCCTCACCTCACTCCATTTATGTAAATACATTTATAATGTTTCACAAACCAGCAGCATAGCAGCTTAAATGTTCAAAATAAAACTTCTGCAGAGACATTAGCTTTCATTCATTCATTCATTCATTCATTTCCTATGGATTTTGTCAATTCAGGTTACATTGTGCAGGGGTTGGGATTTTTTCTTTAGTTGTGAATTTCTGTCCTCATTTGGCTTTCACAGTGTGTTGCTGTTGCAGGTGAGGAGCATCCATGCCTCTGCTAAGCAGGAGCGTGTGTTTGATAAGGGTGTTGACAGGTCAGAGGCTGTCACCATCCATCCTAAAAAGCTCTTTCTGACCAACCATCAGAATAGAAAAACACTCCAATATAGCTACCAGGTTCAGTATTGATTACCCATCTAATATAATATCATGATTGTATATTACTTGTTTTTGCACTTTATTATTCCCTAAGATGTTAACTTTGAAGTTTTAAAAGCATTTAGCTCTACAGCTGCAATCCTTAACACCTCTGCAGACTTGTGTGCATCACATTGCCACGCTCCTCTCCCTCGTGTGCTCAGCTGACCTGGTGCAGGGGAAAAACCTTTCCCTGCCAGGAAGTACCAACTCCTGAAACACCAAAATATGGTTTTAAAACATATAGTGCTATTATAAAAGAGCTTCTTAAAAGGAAAAAAAAAAGAAAAAAGCAGCTGTTTCCCCTGGAACACCTTTACAGGGTAAGAAGGAGAAGGTTTATCCCTGATGCTGATAGGGACTTCAGAGGACTTGACTGTAGTGTTGGTTTTCAGAAGGGGCCAAACACTCCTCACTGATCCTTCTCCCCCTTTGCCAATTTGTGTCCACCTTGACCCTCTGGGCTTTGAGGTCTTTGTGACATTCTTCTGCTGAATGCTTTTATCCACCCATCAGCTGAGCTCTCCTACATGCTGCTGTAGCTAACTATAGCAATCCAAGCCAATTAGAATATAAAAATGTTTAATTGAATTCTCCTTTGTTCCCTGATGATATTCAGGAGGGCAGCACATGGTACCTGCAGATGGATGGCATCTAACCAGCCATTTAAAGCTGCAAGCAGGAGTGGAAGTTTGTTTTCATTCATTTTCTATCTCTCATTCAGATACGGCAAAACATGTATTAATCCTCCTCCAAACCATATGCTGTATGTCTAATGAGTGGTAGGTTAAGTTAATCATACAAACCCAACGAAGTATAGCAAAAAACCTTTTGCAGAGTAGGTGAAAATGCTAATACCATAGATTTGAGTTACTTAAATAAATGAAGGAGATGAAGAATATGCAGGGTCAGGCCCTCCAGGAAGTTCAAACAAATATTGAATCAGGTAAACATTTTTGGGGTACTTGAGGTTCTCTCTTGATAACTTCTGAACTGCTCGCTGGGTGATCTTCACAGCTTTTGTGAAGGCTCATGCTGAAAGTATTGCTGGCTGTGCTTTGTGAAGTTTAGGAATTATTCTCAAGGATTAGCAGATACAGGTATTTATAAATGACTTTATCATATGATTATTTTAGGCTGTAAGGAACCAGTGGGAAACTGAACCCAGAGGTTCCCCAGGCTTACCTGTGGGGTATCTGATCTACTGAATGAACACACACTTGAGTTTTCCAGACATCTTTTATTGAAGAAGTGACATGACTGCTCATAAACTGTGATAACACAGAACATCTGCAAACTTAGCAAGGAAATGTTGGAGGAATTTGTTGCGGTTTTTATTTTTTTTCATCGTTTTACCAGTTTTACCAGGTTGTAGTATCTGTTACGATCTTCTTGCTAGGACAACAAATGCTGACTGTGAAAAATGAGTGTTGACAAATTCTGTGCAAATTTCTGTGTGTCGCTTAGTGCCAAGTTGTAACTTGCAACCACTTTTCTATTCTCTAGAAATTAGCCTGCCGTGCTGCCAAACTAGAGCAGTCTTGTGGCTTGTGCAAATAGGTCTAGGAAGGCACTATCATATTCATTTCACTTGAGCCCTAATTTGACCCAGCAATTTGATTTCCAGCTTCCATAAATTGCATATACTACTAACCTGTTCCTCCAGTTAGGCCCTTGAGTCCTTTACTTGTCGGAAATTATCCTCCTATTATAAATATTTATAAAACCTCCGTGATCTTTAAAAATGTGAGAACTATCTTGGTGTTTATAATTCTTATAAAAAATATCCCAAACTCAGTAATCTTTCAAATGTGAGTAATTTTTTATTTGAATTCTACATCCTTATGTATTATGTAACAATTAGTAATGATATGATGGATAATTTTTTTGGAACAGTTCCTGATTCCATTACTCAACTACTCGATCGACCAGTAATTATGAATCATATCTTTAATTAGTTGCCGCTGTTCAGAAACATATGAAAGCCAAGGGCATAAAGTAATTGGCATAAAAGTTTTCCTAATTAATTTATCTGTCCATGTGAGTAACCGGGACTGGAGTCAGGGGAACATTTATAACTCCAGGAAGGCCAGCCCTAAAACCCAATGTCAAACGAGATTTATTTTTCTGAATTATACAAAGAACAACAAAAAGCCACAAAATTGCATTATCCCCAACTCCAACAATGCAGCACATAATGCGTTGTTCAGAGATGAGCAAAAACTTCTTATTGATCCAATTCATTTTCATCGTATTCTCTAGTGGGTCTTTCAAATCTCTCTGGCTATTTCCCTCATTCCACATAGTAACAGTAATCAAGCACATTAAGCAATTCATTAAACAACAGCCCCACTGACCACAGGGAGTATTACAGCTAACATTCATTAGGCAACCAGCAACTTTATTTAAGCAGAAGAGAGCTCGGGAGAGCAAGACTCAACTCTTTGTCTTTCAGGAGGAGCCTATGGCCCACCTAGGCAGCACAGTATCTGCTTTTCACAAATTATAAAACCTTTAAAGCTGGCTAGCACAGGCACTGTGCTCCTTTTTCAAGGGGCCGCCTGGGAGAGAAGACAAAATGAAGCGTGTGCTGGTTTAATTCTCAGCCTGCCAAAGATTAAGTTAAAATCCGAGCCCATTGTTAAGTACGGGTTGTAAAGATTTATGCCTGATATAAAACTAAAACCTTACAGTATTGATATTTAGGCCCTATATTTTTCAGATCTGATTTCAAGAGGGCAAAAGTTGTAAAGCATCCAAGTTCATTCATTTGAATATCCTGCTTGCCTGGCACACTGCCGTAAAAATGATATATATTGTCCTTCATAATAACAGAGGAAAGGCTAAAACAACAATGGAAAAATGCCTTCCTATAAACAATGATTAAAAAGTGTTAGAAAAGTTTCGCTAACATTTGGCCAGTGTGCTTGTATGGTGCTTCTGTCTCAATTAACAAAGGATCTAAGCATCACATTTGTTGCAAAGTTCCTGAAAATGAGATATTTCTTATGAGAAAATATACTGCTGTTCTCTTGCTTGGTCTATCTATCTATCTATCTATCTATCTGTCTATCTATCTATCTATAAGTCAGATCATTTTACAGAAAGGAGACAAAATTAGACATTATTACTTGGCATTATTGTTTGTGTAAGGATTCTTATAGAAATCGGAACTATTTTCTTAAAAGTTGACACTCCTAAAGCATTAAACCAATGTTTAAGTAGGTATTTCCACAGTCTACTCAATGATTGCACAAAATGAATATATATGCACAAGGCTAAAAACCCCCACCTTCCCCTTCCATAGTGTTATTATTTTCTATTACTCCTATGAAGGCATACCCAAGTTTGGTACCATTACTATTAAATCACACAATGCCTGAAATTACTTGGCTTCTTGTAAGGTGTAATTTAGCATAACTCCCTGGATTTCAGAGGAACTAGATAAACCAAGAAGCTGATTCATTTTGTCATGGCCCTATTCCGGCTTTAAAAGCCTCCACTACAGCATTCATGTTATTCCCTGTTGCTGGTACAGAAATTTATAGTAAGAGTATTAAAAAGAATTAATGGCATTACTGATTACTGACACCCACGACTGGAGGCTACTATAATCTGAAAATACATTTCTGGGGTGTTTATAATTATTTGAAACCTGATGATTAAACCTGCAAACCAACTTCTCCAGAGTAACTTTTCCTGTTAGAACATCAGCTTTCTTCCTAAACCTTGTATCTCATTGGCAAAATAGCAGACACATTCTTTTCTAGCTCATATGTACTGATTTGAGACAGTGCTATGAGTAAGAAATGTGATGTTTGTCCCCTCTGGATGGACCAGTCCTGGGGGTGGGAGTCTTCTCCCACTGAGGAGAAACCACAGGACAAACTTATTTTTAAGGAAGATGAGGATTGACAAGGGATGGCGCTAGAAGCTAGATGGTGAGGTTGCTTGATCTTTCTTTACCTGCTTGTATGAAAGGGTGATGAGAGCCAGGTAGGCAGTGGGCCAAAATGCTGGTATGAAACCGAGCTCCAGCAAGTGGTGTGGGCTGATGGGAGAGCACCAAAACAAATACAGTCCATCAGGCCGTGATGCCTCCCATGCCCAAGCACTCACAGGCACTATCATTCGTAAGAAAACCATCAGAAAATAAGACATTTATCTCACTCAGACATCTTGACAGCCTTGTGAGCAGAATACTTTTGGTTGTACGACTAAATGTTTTGGGATAACATGAACCCTGGGTCCACGTTTCTGGCCAGGCAATTCAGAGCCCATACAATAGCTGAAGGTCTAACATTGTTACGAGATTTAAAGGGCAAAGGGGGTATTGTACTCTTTCACAACACAGAGACTGCAATTGCAGCTCTGTCAAACTACCCTTGGAAAAGAGAGCTAGTGACTTATTTTATTAGCAACAGAAACTATTACAAAAAGTGTATCTAACATATACAGTTGACTGCTTGTACTTTCTGTGCTCATTTTTGATACTGGCATTTAAATGCATTTGTACTAAGGCAGAGAGTTTATTATATATGATGAATGGCACTGAAATATCAATTTTATCCTTCCTGTAAAAACAGGGGCCATAACTCATGACAGGTTCAGCCTCCAGATGCCAACAGTGCTATTGGTTTCAGGGACAGTACCAGAAAAACACAGATAATTTTGCTAAATCCCGCCATTATACTATTCTATTCTTACCTGCAGCGTGAGACAGCTTATTGTGGAATCACTTGAGAGAAAATGCACGTTTAATGTTATATTATCAGAAATTAAATGTGTGCTGCAACTCTAGCAACTTTCAAATGCTATGCATTATACACTGAACTCTGGGAGAATGCAAATTGTTTGCTTTATTTTTTATCTATTTTTGGTATCTGGAATGTTTGAAAATATTGGGAACTTTCAAAATACCAGGGCATGGAGGTCCTTATTTTATATATCTCCTTTCATGACAAAGGACCACTGAGAATAGACACGGGCCCTGGAACTAGCTTTCTTGGTTCCCTCTCTTCTTTGAATTCGCCCTCCCTAGATGGGGGCTACTTAGCTGTTACTACATAGTAACAACTGCTGTAGTATGGAGGGGAGTTGCGGCTTTATTTACTAGTACTACAGGACCACACGGGAACTTGTTCTGCACTTCTCTACAACCTCGATTATACCTCCCAGAATTAGGGTAATACTGTAATTTTTGCTTTATAGGTGAGATGAGTCACAGAAAAGAATTTACGTGTCCAGAATTCCCATAGGGAAAATGTAGCAGTGCAGGGATGCAAACCAGGGTCAGCCAAGATCCAGGTAAATGCTGTAATCACTCGACTAGTGGGCATTTAATAGCTTTCAAATCGTCTTTTTTTTTCTTTTTTCTTATTCTGTTTTTCCACCACTTTTAATTACCTCATTGATTTCAAAGAGCTCCCACTGCCTCTTGGAAAACCTTGAAAAGCATTCATTTTTAGAAACAATTCTGCTGATATGTAGTTTACCTTATATAGCTTTCTTCTTTTATTATTATGCAAATACCTTTGGAATAGAAGTGTACTTCTGAAGAATTGCCCTGCTAATACTGCTTATTTGTGTCTGAAGCTGTTCTCATCTTGTTCTTGTAAACACAAGCAGCAAGTATGGAACATGCAGGAGACCAGTTGACATTACATATGTTGTGAAGGTGCTTTGAGAGAATTTGCAGTTCTACCTTATTTGAGGCTCGGATTTTATTTTCATGGAGTTTTTACAAAAACAGCCTCTGTAAGAAATGATTTGGCTGCATTAGAATTGTATTCTCCTGCTGATCTCTGGTATGACAGATGGGATCAACTGAGCTGTTTTAAATGACAGTCACCACAGGAGGATAGAAAGGGAAGGGAACTTGCCATTACTTACAACCCATCAAAACACAAGCCTGACTTTATTAAAATCTTCATGGTGTTCAACATAAAATTTACACAAGCTATCCAACCAAACACAGTCTAAATTGCTATGTGGCAAGTACAAACTGATTGAAGATTTCCATTCTGAGAAGGGTCGCCTGTGTTTTTCCACCAGGAGAAGATGCAGGTGGGCCTTGAAACACATGGTGCGGAGCCCACTCAAGGCTTGAGTGAAGGCTGGTCTCTTCATCGTGCCCATGGTGGAGGAGAACACAGAAGTTAGAAGGAGGATGAGCATGCAAGGGGTAGCAAACATTGGAGATGACAAGGTTCAGGAAGATACTAGAAATTGCCTCCTCCCTTCTATAGGGGTTTGGTTAGCTCAGTCAGTTGAATGTAGTGCTAACAACGCCAAGGTTGTGGGTTTGATTCCCGTTTTGTCACCATGTGTTGCCTGATCTAGTCAATCGGTGGCGTTCCTAGCAGCAGGGAGGCTGGATTAAAATGATCTCTAAGGTCCCTTCCAGCCTAGGCCATTCTATGATTCTATGATATACATCCTCTCCCTCCCTTAGAGCTTCTTGACCTCAGCTGCCTTTGAATCATCATTCCTTTCCTCTTGCTGCTCTCTCTGAACCCACGTATGCTGGGTAATCTAGGTTGTTCCTAGTTCCTATGGTGTTTTTAAGCCATTGTTATATTTACTCTGATTACATCATCCATTTAAGTTCTTGTCTCCTTACTTTAGCTTGTCCATAGAGATTAAGCTCTCCAGCTAGATACTGTCGCTGTGTTTGTACAGGGCCTTTTCTTGTACTTGGCTGATCTCCAGGTATAAGTGTATAAACCAAATTAATAATAATGTGTAGTTCAGCTACAGTTGATATGCACATAGGCACTATAATCTAATTTTTTTTCTTAGTACTTAAAGATGCTTAAAACTATACTGTGAACAATTTCATTGTCAGGCTCCACACTATAAAATCTCCCTCACAAACACCTAGTGCTTCAAAGGCACTTAGGTGTCCTGTTCTCCTTTCATTTCACCAAATACCTCTGAGGAAATTGAGCTAAATTTCTAGCACTTACAATACATATTGAAGATTCAATATTTACATCACACCTAGATTTCATCTGAGCCCTTCCCCTGACATGCCTAATTTTGCAGCAGACTTCTAGCTTTGGCTTTGCAAGTGGGCTACAAAAGTGAGTACACATGAATGCAGTTACCCTACAGGACTGAAGCCACATTAAGCATTTTTTTTTAGTGCATTCTAATGTCATGGATAGAAACTCAGGCTGTTCTCCCACAGATGCGGCTTCCATTCAGTCTCAAGTCACAGGTTTAAAACCTGCTCAGTGTTTGAATCGGTGGACTAGGACATTTGCTTCTTTCTAGAGGTATTTGGGGCCTTGCTGAATATGGGTGCAAGGTGCTGTCAGAGAAGATGCTGACTTAGAACCTGTGCAGAGAAATCTGGCAGGGATATCACGACAAAATCCCCACTCTGACACATTAAGCTCCACTGTGCCAAGTAACATCCGTGGCTTATAACCTTTCAAATTTTAGCCTTTCAAATTTTAGATCCCCACTATCTTTCAGTAAAATGTGAGTTATAGTCAGGTAGAAATGAAACATTTTGCAACTTTAATTTTAAATCCATCAGAACAACCTTCTTCCTATCTACTAAGACACTACATTTACTTACATGTACCTATTGGAAAAGAAGATCCAAATGGATGGAAATCATATGAAGTGACTCAGTTAAGACAGAACAATAGTTTATCAGCACTATTCAGCCCTCTGTAACACTTTATTAGTAATAAGTATACCTAATACAGAGTTCTATGTTCTTCAGTAGTAAGAAAACATGAAAACAAATTGTAAACATGTCACCACTGAAATGCAAGTACAGAAAGACAGCTTATATCCTCCTTTTCTTTACCCCATTAAAATAGGCTTAATGGATGCAAATATGGTTTTGCCAATTTTCCTTATATTTTTCTTTAAATTTACTGAAGTATATTGTACTGGTACTTTTTAATATCTGTTTGAAAAACATTGGGGCAAGAGATAACACTGTATTTCTGTATCACCCAATAGCAACAAATATTTTCTACATGTTTCCTTATGCTGGACTGACAAACACTTACACAAATCAACCCAGACAGCTCCATGTAAATAACCTGATGCAAAACTCTTCCTAATTAGGAAGCCATACACTGTTTTCCATAAAGATATATAATTAGAGTTTTTTCGCTGCACAAAAGCTTGGAAACTTTGAGGGGTTTTTCAAAACTTTACCAGTTGGATCTAGGAATAATTTCATC
>NW_009707880.1:0-17108 GCF_000703405.1 Apaloderma vittatum | reverse complement strand
GCAGGAATGATGTGCACAGACTAGATGCACAAAAACTCTTTATTTGAGGTCATCCTAGACTTCTATCCAGGAGCTCGGTGTGCTGGCAGATTTATACTATCTTGATGATTCCTGCTCCAGTGAGCCTGAGAGCTAGTGGATGTGGGGAGATGACACCTGAGCAGAAGCTGACGTTCCTGCACCCCTGACATCCCTCTGGGAAACCTGGAGTAGGCCAGAAGACAGTTTTAGCAACATTCTCAGCCAGGCAGTTCGAACCCAACGCTGGCAGTGAGATTCAGTGCTTAACATCTATGTAAAAAAGACAATAATCCATGGTGAGACACATGTCCAGTGCTGCAATTCAATAAAGACTTCCTCTCTGAAGGCTTTACTTTCCTTTGCAGTCGTTCCACACATCATTATCTGGCACACGCTTTAGATCTTTAAAGTGTGTATGCGTCAGTTTTGTTCCTTCCAGACAGTTCTTATTCTTCCCCCGCCCTTAACACTTCCCCCCGTCCGCTCTTCTCCCCCTCCCACCCACCTCTGGCATTACAGAACCACTGCTTCAAACTATATAAAACCCTTGGCCTCAAACCAGAGAAGACCTAAATGCAGGAACGTAAGGATAAATTAAAGTGACAGGGTCTCAGCAGTGGAAATTAGTGCAACTCTTCTAATTGCATGTCTAGCCTGAATGATGGGATACTTAATTCTTATACATCCCAGACAATTGCTTTATACTAACATGAGCTCTGGGAAAAAGGCAGATTCCAGAGACATATGGAGCAGTAGATGGAGTGGAAAAATAAATCAGTTGTCCCAGCCACACTGGAAAAAAATGCTTTATCTGCACTGTTAATATAAGGTGTTGCCACCATTAAACAAAACTGATAGTGTCTCCTTCATCCATTCTTACTATAAAAATAGAACATTAAATAATTAAGCGGCAAAGTGGGCTTTAGGCTCTATTTATTGTTACTTGAACAAGAAATGAGCTTTGGGTAAGGAGGTTACATTCCTCTAGTTAGTGGACACAGTCCTAAATACAGGATCCCGAGAGACATAGTTGGGGGAGCAGAATGTTCTACTCCACTTCTATAAGGACTGCTAATAAAAGGCTTCAAAACTAGCATGGGTTCTTATATCTATTTAACCTTTTGCCCCAAGAAGCAAAGAGCATCTGGTTAAGTGGAGAGTAAAAGCACAGCTACTTTTCATTATCAAGGCTTAGAGCCAGGCTACGTGGAAGCTTGAGCTGCCAAGCCTGGGTTAAATGCTTGTTGCCTTCACTGCCTGAGGCCATCTAGCGTGTTTAGAAATGATTAAGTACTGCAGCCTAGAAAGGACCTGTCCTGAGCGTTCATCTCTGACTTCCAGCAGAAAAGAGAGCCTGGCAATGACAGAGGCAGATGGATGAGTCTCATTAGTATGGCGAAGCAGCGAACCAGACTGCCTTCACAGAGCTGTCCGAAAAAAAAAAAAGAGAGCAAATTAAAATAGGAGCTGAGAAAACCAATGAGCAAGTGTTTTAACTCTCTGATACCTGGATTCATCTGCAGCAGGTTAGGCAGCTGACCGTCCTTCCCAAGAACTTCTGATCCATAAGCAGGTGATGAGTGCTTGGTAGGCATGGAAATTTCTACCTGTCTGTATTTTATTTTTGCATCTGTTTTCTGGTGAGCTTGGGAAAAGCATAGGATGCTTATACACACTATACCTCACATGCACATACTTGGAATATTCTGCAGTATAGCAAGAACAAATTAAGCATCCTGCACTTACAGTATTCTATTCATCCTTAAATCATTATAAAAACCCACAAAGCATGATAATTAGGTTACAACAAAGAATTATGGCATACAACAATGGCATGGGGATGTCAAATCTCTTACATATATAAATATTACATCCACAAGAATGCTGAAGATATGCGGTAAGGAGGATTATTGCCACTCTGAAGAAGAACATCTTGCTGACCGGGGCGTAATCTGAAACACCCTTGCACAAAACCATTAGCGACTCTAGCACTGAAGTGCAAGAAACCTCAGTACAAGAGTTTGGCAACTGCATGGCATCAGACACACCGCCCTGGAAGTCTTCCTAGTGTGATGGACTGGCAAACTTGCAGCTATTTCGAATGAAACTTTCAGCAAGACTGATGGGAAATTATATCAATTTATTACCTGCTTTGACTTGTTTGAGTTGATTCAGGCAACACCTAACCATGAGAAGAGGACGGAAAAGCATTTGAATAATTCGAAGTGCAAATTGCTGCATGCAAGGCAGGCATTCTGCTTTGTTTTTTTTTCCACACAAGATGAGTAGTGTAGCACAGCAGAAATGTACCTAATGCCCTTCATTTCTCTTTTGATGATGTAAGTAGAATCTGAAGCCACAATTCAAAAGAATTCTGAAAGCAGTGAGAGATCTAGGTCCTTCTCACTGTATAAGAGGCAGGAGAACTGCCCCAACATAAATAACACCATAGCAGATCTTTAAAAAATTAGGATTTTCTTATAAATGAAACTGTATGTGTTGGTATCCGAATACTTGAGAGTATATTCGAGGAGGTGTTGAAGAAAAAGTTTCATTCTCCATTGCAGGTCTCTGCTGTCAATGAGGGGATAGATGAAGTAACATAAGAAAAGGAATCTCATGGAAGTTTTGTTTTTTCATGGAGTCATAAAAAAAGCCTTCCGTAATTGCTGTAGAAAGTAGGATTCTTGGGCACTCTTTGATGTCTCTGAAGTCTACAAGGACATGATCTTCAGATGTGTTAACATCTCTGTAGAGTCCCACTTCTTGTTTTCTACTCAGCACTCTTGGCTTGTGATATTTCCACGTTTGCTCAGAGACTTCATTCCATTGTTCCCATTGTTACCAAAGGAGCTTGGAAACAAAGATGTTATTTTTTTTAATTTGATTTTCTTCTATTCAAAATGAACGAGAGATGAGTGCTCAAGGGGCATTAGGAGCCTAAATGTTTCTGAGGAGGAGGAACAAAGCTATTTCTCTCCTCCAGTGAAAATGAGCCAGTACAACAAGGACTGGGAAACTGTGGGAGCTGCCACCTCCTGCCCAGTTCCCAAGTTATTTAGCATACAAAGCAGGAAAGATGACCTGACAGAGCATCTTTGTCATCCCTTTATTTTCACTTACCACCTTCTCCTCTGCTTTTTCTACCCACTCGCGTCAGGCAGCTGACCTCTACCCACCACTCATTCACCTCTTCTGGGCCAGGCTGAGGCTGTTAAGGCCACAGTTGCCCAGGAGGGGAATATTCTTCTTTCTTACTCATCTCACAAAGACCATTATGGGACCTAAAAGCCTACAGAAATATTTCTTGTTCTCTTTTTTGTTGTTTAGCTAATAGAGATCAATGCCACTTTTTCCCCAACTGCTTCAGTTTAAGGTTATGTTAAGTTAGTGATTAACTTTCAGGTTTCAGGGGAGACCACAGTGGGCAGCTAATCTGAGCTGTGATATAGCAGGAGCACAGACAATACTGATTTCTTATATTTAATACTTGTTTGAACTAGAGCATTTCCTTTTCTGAAAATCTAATCTTGAATCAAAAGCTACTTGAGATAGTGAATTAAAAGCAGTTCTTAATAAGTTCTTCCAGTGGTCAGATGCTCTTGATATTAGATAATTATAATTCCTCACTAATCTGAATTTATCGAGTTTTAACATTCAGCCATTCATTTGAACACCTAAGACATTTTGAAAGAATGGTGGCTATAGTAAATGGTTTAGGCTTCAAACTGCGATTTTTCAGATGGGTGCCTGGAAGATGTAGGGCTTGTTAATAAAAGAAAGATTTTTAAATAAATTGCTTTAAAACCTAACTGCTAGCCACGGAAAAGGACTTGGATATTTAAAGAGCACTTAGGCTTACATCTCTGAAAATCTCAGTTCAGACATCACCTAACACTGGGAATACTAGAACCCAGTCTCTGCCATTTTTCACCTTTACATTTCTCACAAGTGCCTCAGTGTTGCCAAGGCTGAATGATCAGATGCCGTGTTCATGCCTAAAGCCTATCATCATCCACAAGTAAGATGTTCTTTCTCTTAGCTTCATGCAAGGTTTGAGATAAACTTACCCAGCTGTACTCCTCCCAAGAGAAGGCCACAGTCTTTAAAAGTGCAGATTAAGATAAGTTTCCAGGTAAATTTCTGCTTAGAAGTCTGTTCTCAAATGCAGGAAGTCTTAATGATTTCTGTTCTTAGCATCATGAGATTCAATCCGACACTGTCTCTAACTCTATGCATCTCCAGAGGGTAAGGCATCCTCTTTCTAGCCTTTGACCCCATGCCATTATGCAGATAGGGCAATCGCTCCACTATTTGCCTTCACTTCACCACTTATGGTCCCCCATAGACATTATTTTTTTCCTGAGGCATCCTCATTTTTTTGCTCTTATGGTCCTGTCCAAGTAAATTTCTGCTGATACAGGCAATATTTAGGACTTTTTTTCTGGTTCTTGTCAGTACAGAAGTTTTGCCTTCCTCTTTGAGAAAAGCTGGTGAGGGAGTGGGTAGAGCCATAGTCCCAGGAGCAGGAGATGTCTGTATACTTGAAATGTCAGGTCTGCAGGGGCAGCAGTGGCAGGAGACAGGAGGGAGGCTGGGCATCTATATCACATGCCTGTTCCTCATGCCCCAGCATCTGGGTCAGAAAGAATAAGCTTTGGTCCACAAATGGTGAACGGAAAGCACTGTTTGGAAAGCTCCTGTGCTGGAAAGTTGAAGTAGCACTCGGGAGACCATGGTGCATCACCTGCCCAGGCATCACTGCTGGGATAAGAGAAGCAAACAACACTTTTGCCCTTTCTCAGGAATTTTGGGAACATGGCAGCCCTACATTTGTCTTACTGAGAGGCATATCTGTCAGTGAGGAGAAAAGGAGAAAAGGTAAGTTTATCTCCTTTCTCGAAGGAGAAAACTGGGAGATGGGAAGAGAGTTGGTGGAGTCAGACTCCACATACAGCTCTCATCATGGCCTGAGGATTTCTACCTATGTGGCACCCCATGGACATAGGGCAGGTAGTGACACCTCCACCCACTCCAGCATATGCCTGACTGCACCCTGTGGGAGCACAGACAGGATGTTTAGATGTGCTGTTGGGGAATATGGTTTAGGGGTGAGATTTGTAGAGCAGCGCTAATGGTTGGACTCAAAGACCCCAAGGGTCTTTTCCAGCGTGAATGATTCTATGATTCTATGATGGAGTAATGAAAGACCAGCAGAGCCAGCGCTGAACTCCCAGGGGATGGCTGTGATGGGAAGGGCCCTGGGTTCCTGTCACGACTTACATTTGTGGATGAGGCTCTGTGTGTCTTATTTGCCAGATCTCAGACAGAGGCAAGCTGCTGAATGAAGGCTAGAGAAAAGAGAGACCTCCAAAATAATATTTGGTGCCAGTTCTAAGAAAATGCTCATGGACAGGGGTCAGGAATTATACTGTCATGCTGACCTCTGAAGAAGAGAGAAATAGGAGTAGGTTTACAATCAGATTTAATTACGTATTTCAAATTGACCATGAAATTTTATCATTAGGTAACTAACCTCTTTTAAGCAGGAAAGGTGAATGATGGAGTGAGACTGCCTCATTGACTATTATTGCTTTACCTGGATTCCCGTGTCTCCCTAATGTATCTACTAATCCTTTAGTCTAACTTAATATGAGGAAGAAGTCAGCTTTGTTCAATCCATTTGCAAAATGAGAAGATGCCAACTTTTCCCTTATATGCGGGTATTTATTTTAACTAACAACATGAAAAAGAGCACTAGAGTTAATCACTTTCAATCAATGTCAACTACATTATTAGTTAATGGGAGTTTATACTGCATAATATTATTTGTTTGCGAGCCATTTTCTGATATGTTACATCTAGTTAAATGCCTTATCCTTGTGTATTTTAAACAGAGAAAAAATGAAGGCTAGAATCAGTGAATTTGTAAACACTGGCATACAGAATTCATTTTACTTTATCATAATGAGGATGTAAGTTAATAATGTGAGAGTATGACTTACTTCTGCAAGCCACATGTACTAAGCTCTGCATAGAGACATTTTTGCTTTTTAAGTTTTGTGTCAGCTGATTCTGAGCAGGTGATCATTTCTACAATCTGATCTTTTAAATTACTATTTATATATACAAATATTATTTATATATAAATTTGACAATTCCTACATTTTGTGCAGCTGTGCAAGCTTCTTAAACCCCATGCATATACCCCATATTCCAGCCTCTTGCATGCACACCACCATACGGCATCTTCTTGATGCAGTCTCCTTTTTGTCATCTGAGGATCTGAGAGAACCTACAGATTTGCCTTGATCGAAGCAAACTGAAATCAGAAAAAAAGCAAATTGTAATGAACTTGTCCATAGCTGAACTGCCCAGGAGTTTTGCATTTACCAACACTTTCCCCTCCTACTTTTACCTAATATTCACTCCTCACTCCTATACATCTCCTTCTCTTTCACATCATCCCATTCATTAACTAAATGGCTATGAGTAATAGTAGAGTAACAAGTAGATGGAGCTTGAATGAGAAAGGAATGAACTATATATGACATAACTCTTTTTCTTAAAAAGGACTTCCTTTTCCTTTATTACTTTATAGTACAACAAAAGCCTGACCTGAAAGTTAATAAAGAGAGCATGTTTACTAATTAGGCTTTACTCTCATTGGTCCATGTTAATTGCAAAATATCAATTTATCTCACTTATGAATATGCAAATATATGTCAGAGTGGCACAAGTTTCCAGTACGCAGTACTCTGTTAGCTTTAATTAGATCAAAGTGGGTCCAGCTCAATTCAACAAGATGGGCCCTACTCTTTAATCAGGAAAATAAGTTTGTCTCCTAACAGTATCTTCTTTTGACAGTCAGCAAACACTAATTAACAGACATAGCTATATTAATTGCATTACTCCACTGTATTCTTATCAGCTAGCTGATGTTGCCTGTTTGCTAATGCAAATAGTTGCTGCTTTGGTAAAGTCAACTTGCAAAAGTCTTTCTAATGCTAACTAGCAATCAATGCATATAAGATTTCTAAGATTTCTGTAGGGAATTCTGCATAATAGATGTGTTCTGTCTTTTGAGGTATCCACGGCCATTTAGTATAATTATTCCTTAGAGCTGCACCTATCATATTATCAGCTTTTTTGGAGGATAAAGAACACAACTTATTTGTTTAAGAACAAAGGACTATAATAATTTCCTTTAGGAATCACTAAATCACTAAGTTAAATGAAGATGTATGACAATGGAAAACTTGCATTTATAGTAATTATGTACTTTTTTCCCCCCTTAAGATTTCTTTAACATCCTTTAAAAGGCAATTTACTGGTTTTACATAGTAGTGACTTGACAGCCCTGGGGACTGTAATCCCAAAGAATGAGTTTTACACGGACTGTGCTAGGCAAAAGCCTTCCAGCTTGCTGTTCATGGTTTTTGCCTTCAGACCTGTTCTTTGAGGGCTACTGGGAGGGCCAAAAGGGTAATTCCATCTCTGTGTTCACTCAGCTCCTAAACTCTCCGAGACTGCCAACTTGGGTGTTAATTAATGCCACTTTGCAAAGGAGTTTTCATCATGTAGGCAATAGGCTGCCACGAGCGAGGCTGAGACCACCCACCCCTTTCACACAGGCTGCCAAGGAGCCATCTCCAGGTAGTTAATGTTTTGTCCATATTGGTTAGCACGGGTATCCTGAAAGGGAGTGGTGCAGTTGTCTGTCAGATGACATCTCTCTCTGCCCCAGCCTGAGCTCTCTCGCCTTTGCATGCAAAGCGGACTGTGACAAATGGATCATGGTAAACATGCATAAACCTCCACGTGCTGCTAAAGCTGGACAAACCCAGGCATGCAGATTTTAAGCAAAATCATAGCTAAGGTGGCCTGCACAAACTTATAACTGTACTTTCTTAATAACAGTGCCTTCTTGTATTTGGCTATAGGAGATCTGTCATGAGAGATTATCTGCCCAGTCCAAACGTGCAGGGATAGATCAGCTGGAAGACCACTCTTCTATCCAGTTGAGCTGGTGTTATTTTAACAACACAAATTTTAACCTTGCGATAAGGAAAGCAAGAGAGTCAATAGGGCTCACATACCACAGGATATTACCTAGGTGGGATGGTACTGAAGGAAAATCGACGTACGCATTTTGTATTACAGCACCAACAATGTTGTTACCAGTGAACCACGCTGGAACAGAATAATGCTTATTATTTCTCCTGGTATAAGCAAGACTAACATGGTTTGGGTCTAGTATTCCCAAGTGGAATCTGCAAATGAAATTATTATGTATTATTTATATATTTACGGGTATACCTTCACACGGTTGACATTTTAATGAATCCCTACAGGGAAGGAGTGGAAGTGATAATGAAACCTCCGTGTCAAAGCCTCTCCAGCTTCCCAGTATAGCTGGGATCCCCTTTTATTCTGCCCCCACAATTTGTTTGCCTTTCCCTTTATTTTTTCTGGTTAGGAAAAAGAATTTGCAAAAGGATGCCTAAGCACATTTAAAGTGTAAAATTAATAAGCTTATTCACACCAATGAAATGTTTTGCAAATCCTATCCATTTTTAAAACAGTGTTTTAAATCTAGATGCACAGACATATGGGAAAATCTCAGTATGAGTTCTGATTGTCTTTTTGCCCTTTTTTCCTTCTGGTATGATATTTCGGGTACGGAACCTTGTCATATCGAGTCCATGATTTCTACAGTCAATATGAAACCTGAGCACTGGCTCATGGAAGGATGAATTCTGTATAGGAATGCCAGATGAACCCAAACTTTTGCAAAATACAATGCAAGATTCAAGTGAGTTTTTGCTTTACCACCAGCCTTTTATGCATGTAAAGCTGATGACTGTTCTGTGTATTATACCTCAATATTATCATAGCAGATTCATGTAAGTAACTTTGCTGTATTTTACACGGCTAGAAATTTCCATGCTGGAAAGACAATATATTTTTCCTACATTTCTAGGCAGATCATTTCTGATCTAGGTAGATCATTTCTGAATAGAAGGCTAGCAAAAAATACATTTTCATATGTAAAATAATTCTAGTGGCTTAAAAAAAAGTTTATCAATAATGTAAGCTTTCAGGCAGATACTTGATATTTGTCAGAGACCATTTTTTGGGGGGGTAAAAAATGTACTTACTGTCTTGTGAAAAATTTGCTTGAATTTGGACATGTTAAAGCCTTCGAAGAAAACCTACATGCACGTTGTGTGCATTCTCTAGATGCTTCTTGGAAGACTCTTTGTCGCTAAATCTGTTGTACTTTAATCTTCATTAAGACATATCAAGAAAGCCATCAAAAACTTCTAGCTCCATGGTTGGCTCGACCACCAGGCTAAAGGACAAGCAAGAACTATTCTGTGGGTTTCAGTGTAAAAGTTGGAACAACCTGAATGGTTATTAGGCACAAACTTAGGATCCTACTTCAAATCTCTAACAGGCAAAGAAAGAAAGAGAACCCGGGTGCTTCCCTGCTCAAAGAACGGGTACGATCTGAACCAGACAACCCTGTCAGTGCTGCCCACCTTCTGTATTCAGAACTGAGACTGATACAGATGCTTCTCTGGCATGGTGATGGTCGTTACCACCCAAGAATCAGTCCTTGCCACGCTCAGTGTCACCTCAGTCAGTTTGGGGTGAAAGTAGCAACATGATGGACCGAGGGAATCCCTACCCAAAATAATGTCAGATGTTCCCCAGAGAGGTTGAGGCTCAGTTCCCAGTACAGAGGAAAGTATTGCATCTCCTACCTCGTGGAAGGTTAATGTAGTGAGTACACCTAGGGTAAAGGGATGCAGATGCCATCTTCTGCAGCCGATTTTGGATTCAGTCTCTCACATGTTTTGTTTGTGCCACGGAAGAGTAAAGCAAAATTTTGTACTAGCCTTAAAGAGAACAATTTAAGCAAAATATTTCAGGCTGGTTTGCTATGAAAATGAGGCTTCTGTCCTTCTGGCTCTCCACTTCTCTGCCAGATAGTCTTCTTAATAACTTTTTAGTCCGTTGGGCAGTTTAACCCAAATTTGAAAGAGATGGAGAAGTCTTAGGGACAATTAACTGCATTTTTTTAAACCTGCAGCTGGGAAGTGGAGAAAGACCCAGCATGAAAACTCCATTGAAAAGAGGGCAGGAAGAACTCGGATGTGATATGTTATGTGGCTTGGTAGTAGCCAGCTGCCCAATCTGCATATGCATGGCTCCAGATTAGCCAGGGTATGTGTTATTTCTTGCCTGACAGATGTCAGAGGGTTTACAGAGGGAGACAGAACTATTGTGGTGGGAGCGAGGGAAAGAAATGATACAAATCTGTAGGAAACCAGGCTCCATGAGCTGTGATACTCACAGGACAACTTGTTTTCTTTTCCATTTTTGCTAAGAAAAAACTACAAGCATTGTAGGGTTGTATCCAACCAAATGTTTTTCTTTTGGGTCACTTCCTCTGTCAGCTAATTAAAACAACTCTGTTGCGTAGCCTAACATTTCTTTTTAAAAGGCAAATTGTGGAAATACAGTAAAAAAGGCACCAGTAGCCATTTCCAGTGTCCAGAGGACTAGCAGGCAGCAATAGTGCCACCAAAAGAGATAGAAGGATTAGGTAAGAAAGAAATTTGGGGTGCCCAGTCCCTTTTTCAGGGAACTGTGGAAGCAGTGGCAGGGAAACAAGACACCTCCGGGTTAACAGGGCTTGACAGCAGGAGCAAACAGAAAGGCTCGAAGATGGCAGCATGCTGTGGTGAGCTCTCAACACACAGAAATTCACCTCCAAGAAATGTCAGAGATAGCTTTGTCAAATTTTCTTTTTCATCTTATGGCAATTAAGCCAAACCTTCTACACTCAGGCCATCCCACTACCCAGATCAGACACTGAGGTTTATTTAGAGGGGTTTTTTGTACATTATTTGGAGAAAAAATAAATTCCTTCTCCTCAACTTAACCCTGAGTCCCAACACAAAAACTAGCAACAGGATGAATAGGGAATGGCCAGAACCACCCTACTCCCTAGCTGCATTTGTTACTTCCCCGGCTCCATTTTCTGCCCCCACTTACATGAGGTGTAAATATTACTATGAACTGGTTAGGTTGCTCTCACAGCACTTAAACTCTCTATCCAAGCCAGTGTTGATGCACATCTCCCAGCATGCCTGGCAGAGTCTGAACAAGCTTCTCCAAAATATTCCCCAATTTAAGTTCAATTTTGTCACAGCTCATAGTCGTTCCTCCTAACCAACCTCTTCTGCTGCTTATGTGCTCATTTAAGGCAGGTTTCACTATATAATAAATACCAGCACCCTGTGACCCTGCTGTCAGAGCTAGCTGTGCTCCTCCAGGCTCACAAGACATTACAACCATGCAGTCCCTGATAGAGCAGACTTCACTGACTCTCATTCACTGTTCGTCCCAGCCTTCATATATTGGATTTTTCTTTGTCTGCCTTAATGCAGCGCAATACAGAGTTCTTAACAGAGTCTTTGCTAAGCTGGTCTCCTTTGGATTTAAATCAAGACTTTACCAGAGCTGCCTAAAGATTAATTTTCATACAGAACAGTGCTTAGAACATGACTGACCATCCCAGCAGGTATCAGGTTACTGTTTAACTCTACTCCTTGTCTTTGTGTATCTGTTATTAGCTCCTGTTTCATGCTTGGCGTATGGTTACACTTAACACCTTCTCTAGTAAAAGAGAAAGCTTGCACCGTAGCTCCATGGAGAATCACATTGGCATAGTGATGGAGTATCTTGAGCTAGCAGCTCACTGGAAGAGAAGGCAGCAAGTAGCTTATTCCCCAGGTTGTAACATCTTTGGGGTAAGAAGATTTTGAGATTGTTCTAATAATTACTAATTTTCAAAACAGTGTTTGTCCAGGGGGGCCTATTCTAGTTGTCCTGGTCCCTGGTTGTAGCTCTAGGACCAGAGTGGGACCAGAGTAAAGGTGGAAACTTGACAACAGTCAGAGCAGCAGAAATGTGAAGCTAAGAACAGAAGGAAGTCAAATACAACCTGAGTGACTTTTCTATGTGTTGCTTTTTATTTCTGTTTTGTTCTGGGGGGCCACAAGAGGAAACTGTCACGATTTTCTTGATTTTTTAGACAGATGCTAGCCAGCATACACCACATCAAGTACTTCACAAACAAGCACTTTCTCCTTTTAACGGGCCTGTAACCAATAACACAAACCAAGGAGCTCCCCAAAAGAATATTTTAAGTTCATCTCACAGGCTACCATGATACAACCTAGCTGGAGAACACAGCCAAACCAGTGGCACTTGGCAAAGAGAAAAATCTTTGTCTTGTGGGTCTCTGGGGCTTATTTTTCTCTCTGAGAAAACTGCTTTTAAGGGCTGCCCACAGAGATTTGGGGCCAGGCAGAGACATCTACTTGCCTGGTTGAAAAATAGCCACGACTCAGTGATCTCTTTGGCATGCAGCAGCCCTCTATAACATGGATGTGGACATTTGGGATGTCTTGGTGGTCATGAAATTTTTGAGAGAGAGTCTTGCAAACATTAGAGGCTGAGCAACAAAGTGCATTTAGAAAAAAACACTTATCAAACTTACCCATGATATTACTAATGTTCAAATATACACTGTCATACCTGTGCAGCATGTCAAAAAGCAAATTCTGGTTCCAAGCGACCAACAAACACTTTAAACCCTGCCACATACTCCATGAGCGAAACTGAACGTGAAGCATTTGCACTGTGGCTTGGTGACTTGACAAGCACCAACAGTAATGCTTGTGAAGAGCAGTGATGGCTTCTCTGTGTAAAAAAATACACCCTTCATTTACAGTGCAAATATTTGATGGAAATTCCCAACAATCTCTTCAGCACAAGAAAAATTGTTACCTCTAGCCATCCTCATTGCCAAAACTGTAATCCTTATCAAATGGAAATCGCCATCTGTCCATTAGATCAACGACTGGCACTTGGTCTCATTGATTTAGCTATTATGGAAAAGATATCATATAAGATACATGATAAATTAGACTCTGTCATGGATATTTGGTCAGATTTTGCTCAATCTTTCCAAATGAGATAATTAGCTATAGCTTTCTAATTTTAAACTAGTGTAAGTGGTACAGATTAAGTGACTGTAATCTCTCTTTCTTATCCACTTTTCTTTTCACATACATGCATAATGAGGCTTTTGTCTATAATTTTGGTGTCACACTAAAAATATTAAAAGATGTTAAGAAGGAGATTTTTCACCCTTAGTCTGAGATGTAAAACTTCGATATTAGTCAGAATCAATAATTATAAATCAAATCAAAATTATTCTCTCTGAGTATTATAAGTAAATAATGAAATGTCCCAAACAAGATTCAGTCATTTGATCAAAAATTCCACAATATTTTTACATCTTAAACCCACCTTTTCCAGAAACAATTGCAATGCCACCTCAGACATCTATCATGGCTGTCATAATTTTAAAATGTATGTGCATTTCTTTGAAATTTCTATCATACCAGAAAGACACAGTAATAACTGCAGAAACATGGCAACTGCCTATGTACGAACATGTAATCTGTTTGGTCTTTTTTCCAAGTTGGTGTTTTTAAAGGTCTCACAGGCACACACTTGAAAGCAGCTGCCATTGTCACCAGCTCTTTGAAAGTCAGTCCTCCCTGTGGCAATTGCAGAGCCTGGCTTTGTTACAGCAGATGCATGTAGAAAGGCAACGATTCTTATCATGGGCTATCTGGATACACAGTTTTAATCCACCTGATTGCCTACTATCTTTCTTCCAACCATGTCCCATCCGGCAGACTCAGAAGGCACCCTTCTCCCTTTCTCTCAGTTGTACCCATTGGTCCTCACAAGTTTTGAGCACAATTATGGTGGCGTACAGCTGACCCTTGCTACCTCAGCCCTCTGCGCTCTGCCTTGCAACCCAGTGTCACACCTGAGAGGCTTTTAGGGGCACCTAGTGATTTACATCGTACAGGCAGAGGTAACAGCATCAGTTTTGCTGCCATAAGTACCAACCATCCTTATCTCCCTGTTCCTCATCCTCAGCTTCTCTGGGGCAGCCCTGCAGGCTCAGGGGACTGACTGTGGTGAATCACAGCAGTGATTTTCACTTCCATTTCATGTTCATCCATCAGGCAGGTTACACAAGTCACCTATCAAAGCATACCTGTGCTTGCAGGTATGACTGCACGGGCTGATGGCAATGAGGGGGATAGATGGAAATGCACACTCGGGGCCAGGGGAGGCAGGACTGTTTCTTTAGGTGGCAATACTGTCTTCTCCAGGGACACCCCCTTGTCACGGGGGAGAAGCTTGCGTGCCCTTATGAGGTTGCGAGCTATCGCAAAGCCTAGGCATGATGATGAATGCCTGCTTTAGAAAACGTAAAGTGTCTACAGAGCCACACATTTAAGCGGTAATGAAAGTGTATATATCTGGCCTCACTCTCTCAGTGTCGGGTGTGTTACCCCCCAGTCTGCTCCAGAATTAAGCACCACAGCTGATGCTGAAAAAGGAATAGTTATTTATCAGTTAAAGTTGAGGGGAAGTAACAGAGAGGATAGCACCAGGCAGCCTGAAGGGCTTGAGCCTTAAGCTCCTGCAGCTGTATCTCTACCTGGTTAGTTCAGGAGCAACACCTTTCCCCAGCTCCCCCTTTCCTCCTTTCCTACCCCACAGGCTTTTACTAACTGTTTTAAAGTACTTCTCTCTGTGAGCAATTACCATGTCCTACTTCTTTTAGATTAAGTTGCTGTCAGTTCATTTTCATCCAGATTTGTACTTTAGTCAGACATTCAAGAACTGCTAATGAGACAGTGTAATCTGAATTCAAAGAAAATAGCAGAGCAGAAAACATTTTTACTGGTTAAAACATTCTCAAAACTACCTTATGCACTAGGCTGTGTCTCTTGTAAAGTCATGGCCATCAATTTGCTGTGGGATCCAGGGTAGCTTGAAAAATCACGATCCCACAAAGTTTTCTTGAAAATACTCAAAATACAATTAGTCCTAATGGAATTTTTAAGCCTTCCAGAATAATTTAAACTGAAGTAGATTTGTCTTTCTGGACCTGCAAGTAGCATAAAGCAACATTTCTCAAGGAGGTGAAGACTGTCCCACTCATTTGCAGATGTTACTTCTGAAGGCTAACAGAGATAATGCACATTTCAATGCTTAATTATTTCACCCGTCAATCCTCCTAATAAAACTACAGCTATATGTCTACTGGGATGGCTATTTTGCACTATATAGCTCTCACCCACTTGTCAGGAAAACCTTACATGTAATATCTCCTCAAATCCTCCATTGTTGTTATGATTTGGTGGTATATTGTTGAAAATCAGCACTAGAATAAAGTTAACAAATAACCACATATTACCTTCAGAATGACTATGATACTTAAGTTAATTAGAAATATTCTGTTGTTGTTAGGTGAACCCGTCTCAGAATTTCCATGGAGCTGTTACAGACTGGCATAGAAATTAATAAATGTAGCTAGGTGAGCCAGATGTAGACACCCTTGCCACAGAACACTCAGATCCTTGATTTTATAAGGACAGGAAAGATGCACAACATCCAGGGGTGCAGTAATGCAAAGGACTGGGCAGCTAGAACACAGACATACACGTACCCCTGACACTAGGACTTTCCTGCATCAGCCTTGACTACAAAAAATGGAGCTTTGAGCAAAACTATGGGGCAAACTATGTCTGTCTTTTGTCTGGTGCTACTCCAGCGAGGCCACTGGCATTGCCTGGCATTTCATGGGATATAAGCTAGTGCAGGGTTTGCCGCCACTGTTTTCTCACAAGCTCCCATCTTCTTAAAGTTGGCTGTACTAGAACTTTTAAAGTCAGGCAGACTGAATCTCTATTAGGGTCCCATTATTTTTTCATGATCCATCCTAGCCACTGTAACTTCCTCAGTGCTCTAGGATTTACAGTTTATGTCCTGAAAGAAAGTACTTTCATGACCCTGAGGATATTTTCAGTTGTGCTTTAACTAAAAAAAACACCCACAACAACCCCCCCCCAAAAAAAAAAACCCACCCCACAACAGTAAGACACAAACCCAGGAGTAAATGAAGGTACCTAATAAGGAGCTAATTCACAAGATCCTGTTTCACAGCAATCTAAGTAGCATATCAGCATTTTTGCACAGCACAAAGTGATGCAAAATGAATTAACAGCCATATAGCCTGTGCCAGCCCTTAAACTCGCTGCTGTCAACTTCTAAGTGAGAACTAATTGCTCATATGATTCACTTTTAGGTTCTCTCCTACTTTCTCATGTAACTTCCCCTCTATTTGCAGGACTATTTTCAATAAATTTAATTTATTGCCCAGTTACTGTTTCCTAATGTGTCTTTGTTTGAATAAGGCAAGAGTCAGCATGGGAATCTTTTGTTATTCAGCAATTATTTTGTTATTGCTCCACTGAAGTAACAGCCACAATTGTTCTTTTTTTCTTCCTTTTTTCCCCCGCCTTTAATATATGCCATGTTTGTTGTCACTTAATTGGAGGGTTTTCAAACTCATAAAAGGTGCACAGATTCACATCAGAAAACGCATAAAATCAGAGTCTGCTTCTACTGGACAACTATATATTCAGGTAAAGTCCTTTTTATATCAAAGATGTTTGTGCCTACGTCATCTGGAAAAAATAAACTCGTAATGTTCAAACCCACACTTTACGGTGCAAGAGTAACGACACCACATTTAAAAAAACACCACCCAAAACTCAACTCCAAACTGAACCGGAGCAAACCCCCCTACCCTATAGTTTAGGCCAAGCTGCCAAATCCTATTACAAATTCAATCCTATTAAAACGTTCCCAGGTTTAAGCCTGCTTTGGAGTTTTTCATACAAGTGCGTGCCCCCACCCCCAGCCCCTCCATGTGTGGTCAAGGGACCTGCGGATAATTGTCAACTTCACGGGCTCCCATTAATCTCGGCACAGTCAGATATTAGCGCTTGTAAATCAGCACCTAAACAAGGACAATAGTTAAAGCCATCAATAGTCTTTTAATGAGGCAGATCAAAAACAAATGAAAGCAGCGGGACACCGGGATCTGCCGAGGAGGAGCTAGGCGGATT
>NW_009707879.1:0-19767 GCF_000703405.1 Apaloderma vittatum | reverse complement strand
GAGGTCCCTTCCAGCCTAGGCCAGTCCATGACTCTATGATTTTAAAAAAGAATACTGCACCCAGCAGTAACGCAGCTCTCAAAGCCGTGCTGCACGAGCAGCCCGAGCTGAGCAGCACCGCCCCAAGACGGACGCTGCCCGCACGGCGTGGGGCAGCCAGGCCAGCGCTCTGTCTCTGCAGACCACCCCTCAGCTCCCTCCACGCTTTAAACATGAACATCTCTGCTGAGAATATAAAAGATGGAACAACCATCCACACGTTTTCCTGACAGCACATTCCCTCTGGTGGTTTGGTTGGTTTTGTTTGTTTACAAAGAAAAAAAAAAGCCACTTCTGTTGCTGCTCCACTTCAGCCACTAGTTTTTGTTTATTAACTTACTCAGATTCCTCCCTCCCCACCAAATTACATTTCTTATTCCCATTTTAGAGGCCCATGTTCCATGGATGAATTAGCTGATTAAAATAATGATGAGACAAACGTGGCAGAGGCTGGCGCTGTACAACACGGTTCAGGATAATTTTCTTTTTCCCTAAGCAGAACACTAGGAAGAGATGCTGACTTTTATCAGGATCTTTGTGACAGCTGTGCTTTTTTTTGGAGGGGAGGATGAAATGAGACTCAGCTCACAGTAGGAAATGGTATGTCGTAACCAAATCAGCTTATACTGTTGAAACACTCACAACCACCAACTAATAATCATTTAGCAGGAAATCCTGTAACAGCATCCACAGTCACAGGACTGCCACCTGCCACATTACTTTCTCCTGTTGAGCCCCGAACAACAGAATAGTTTGGGAGCCATGAATGCCCCTTGACCTTTCTAAACCCTTTTGCTATTCACTCTGCCAAATTAGCCCTGTAAGAGGCTGCTGTTATTTTTTTTCCACGAGTCTATGCTCCCCGCTGCTGCCAGCCCACTAGCACATTCCCCTTGACACAACCACACACAGCAAATCAAGACAGCGAGCAGAAATTGCCATCCACTTCATTAATTCCTCATTTTCCTCACCCGCTGAACTGTTAACAGCATTGCACGCTTTACGCAGAGATATGAATTCACGTGGATGCAAACGGACACGACTACTGGTCAGTTCCAAAATCTGCCTGGGGACTTCAGCTTGAGCCCCCAGCACGCTTCATGGTGTGTGAGCCTGTGCCAATCCCAAGAGCATTTCTCAGTCAAGATTTAATCATTAAACATTCACTCTTCAGTCTTTGGAAAGCTGTCCAAAAAAAAAGCCTTTTTAATCTTTTTGAAAAGGAGTGCTACTCAAATTTCAAACGGGACACAAGGCAGCACTTCTCTTCAAATCAGCCAAGATTTATGCTGAGGATTCATATTTTACGGAACACATGTTTTGGCTGATAAAAGCATGAATCATGTGCATCAGCCTCAGCACTGCAAATACAGCAGTAAAACACCAGGGGAAATGCAAATACAGCAGTAAAACACCAGGGGAAACACTGCTCCTCAACCCAACTGCCTCAGCACAAGCAAGAGCAGCTCCGCAGGTTCTTTTGCTCCCAGCACTCAGCACGGCCTGTCAGGCAGACCTGCAGGTTACCCTTCCAATCCAGAGCACAGCATTTACAATAATCAGAGAGTGGGCTGCATTTTGGCCAGAGCAAGTGATGGGTGCACAGAGCCCTCCCCTCTCTGGCCCCCCGAACTCACGCAGGACCCCCCCACTCAATCCTTCAACACCACACGAACACAGGCAATCGTACAGCACAGCTGCAAGGGTACCAGGGGAAAGAATGTAGTTTTTTAAATGCCATTTCTTAAAACTACTTCTTCCTTGTAAGGAAAGCAGCCTGTAAGTAAACGCTTGCAATATAACAGGTACCCAACAGCACACCCAGTAGTCCTCCTGTAAGACAGGCACCAAGGCTGTTGTCTTTTCACTCTTACAATACAAATTCTAGTTGCAAAAAAATTATCTTTACCGTCTTTACAACCAAAAAAGGACTAAGAGTCCAGCAGGACCTGCACAGTCACCAGAAGTTCACCATCGTCAATGAGGCTTGCAGCAAGGTACACTGAAAAATTGACATACGCTCTTCTGTTTAACAACCGCATCATAAACTCGTGATGCCAAGATCAGTCAGGCTGCGCCGCTGCACTTCCAGGGCTCTGCACCAGAACTGAGCTCTCCTGCAGCGCAGACTTCGCTTTCAGCCAGTTCTGGTTGGTTCCAAGTGTACAACGTACTCAGGAAAACCCAAATGCTCATGAAATGCTACAGGTTCTTTTGTACACAGATAAAATCAAGTTCCTATGCTCTTTCCCCATGATACTCCTGAACTGTTTCTGCAAATACTGTTTTACTGGATGATAACATACTACTTGTATGGTAGTGCTACGCCATTTCTATCATGCCAAAATTTAGACACTAAGGTTTCCGTTAGCCAAAAGTTTAAGTTAATGAAATAGCAGTTTGCTCTTTGTCTTCTTATAAGTCTGTATCAGACAGTTTCTGCTGTTTGGCAGAAAGCAACTGAGAGGGTTCCCCCCCTCCACCCCTTCTGAACTGATTTACAAAAATTGTGAAGAAAATGACTTCAATAATTTAATGGAACAATCTGATTGTAGAAGTTATCATCACTTTTTCCAGATTGATTTATTTGTAAAGAGAAGAAAATTATCCAGCTTAAAACATTTTTTATACTATTTACTTTTACGATACACCTCCTGTTTATAAAGGATGTATCCCATCAGAGTGAAAAATAAATATAAGTTTCTGCTGCTGAGAATGCAGGTACTGATGAGCAACACTGAACCCAATACTGAAACCAGCCAAGGAAAGCAAGGTGAACCGACGAGATGCACATTCTGAACTAAAAAGGTTTATTCGACCCAGAAAACATCACCAAGTAATATCGTCCGACACCACATCATATAATTATAAAGTGTAATGAACAAAACTGATTCCCAATACACTGAAATGAAATAAACCTCTGAACAGGGTAGAGCTGTCCCATACGGCTGGATGTTACGGAAAGGACTCTGGCACAGAAAATTTATACCCTGACTACTGTTGGTACATTTTCCATCCCTGGATATGCAGGAAATGAATGCGCCTGGCTAATTTCCTGGAGCAATTGGTTTACTCGGTGATGCCTGAAATTAGATCAACTTGGGCTCACATAACAAGTATCAATAGTTATAAAACTGTTCCACTTTTAGCAAACTGAAAAAAACCTCAACGACTTACTTCAGTTGTGCAGCGCAACAGCCCCAGTGAGGACGCTGGGGTGACGAGTGGACGCAGAAGCAGAGCGGCTTCCCAGGCCCTCCTGCACCTCCTGCCCACCTGTGCCAGGAGCCTGCGGCTCACAGCAAATAAAGCGTCACTCCCAGCCAGCAGGAGAAAGCTGCCATTTAATTGTGTTTTAAAAGAAGCAATGGTCAAGTGAAGGCACTTTCCAACAGCTCTAACTAGTGTGCACGAGATGATGGGAAACCTGTTTCCAAAAATCCTGTGATCTCCAAGACAGAGAGAGGACAACGGGTTGATTGGGGACGGCCCCTGGATCGCGTGTTGCAGACCAACCAGCACAACACGCCTGATTACAGCCAAGTTTTTCAAGATCTGCTCCATCACAAACCAACAGCCCCAGCTCCAGGGGCTCCTTTCACACTTCCACCTTCCTCATTAACGGGCAGAGCAGCTACGAAAGGGGCTCCTTCCACACCCACCTCCTGCAGATCACCACCGCTGGCCCTGGCACTGCTCTTCCTCGTGGACCTGGCACTGCTACGCCAACAGTTGGACTCAGTGACCTTAAAGGCCTTTTCCAACCTAAACAGACCTACAGCTCCATATTCACAGCCCCCCAAGGTTACGGCACTCCTTATCAACCGACCTGCAGCAGTACAAGGCAGCAATCAAACACTTGTTAAACGACATCACAAAACTAGTTCCAAACACAGTTTCACCTTGTAAGAGGCACACGCCACAATTCCGTGCTGAAAGCAAAGCCGGGGTATTACCTGTTATGACGTTAATGTCGGGGTACTGGCTTTCACAGAGAACAACAGACTTGCTGTCCCGCTCAAACGCCTCTCGAAGCTCTTTCTTAACCGCCGCGGAGCCACATAACCGGTACAGGCCCACCACCTAGAAGCAAAAACAACAGCCCCCATCAGCCATCGCACTGCAGAGGGAGCTAATAACTGACTGTACCATGTGTTGCCTCACCCAGGAAGCAGGAAAAAACCGACCGTTTGGAAACATATGCTAAGGAACTCGGACCGGTGCAAACCGTGACCATCCAGTGGTCACACAGGGCATGGAACTGGCCGCACGAGACACAGCTGGGATGGAGGCACTAAGGGAGTAACTCTAGGGAAGAGGCTGAGCAGGATTTCATTGTCAGAAGCTCAGTTTTAAATACAGACAAAACATCTATTCTTACCCTGCTCATTCAGATCACCATTATTTTTTGTAGTATGACTGTTTAATTATTTAAGATAGAACAGGAAATTCAGCAGAAATAAATGAGGAGAATAAGCATTTTTGAGCTTCATCTATCCAGAGTTACAGTATACCAAAATACAGTTATTAATCATTAGCAGGAAAAAAAAGCAGTCATACAACTACCTTCTAAAAAAAAAATGAGAAATGCTATAAACCAATTAAAAACAAACAAACAAAATAAACCAAAACATTTTTCCTACAAAATTAACTTATATAGCAAACAAAATTTAAATTTTATTTTATATCAGTAACTAGAGTTTCAAGAAAATTATCAATACTCCATTATTACACCTATAATATGCTGCTCTAAAGATGACAAGATGATGACTTCTTCATGTTTCAAATTATATGAAAATCTTCGTGCAAAACACAGGCTATTTAACATGCTCGAGGTGACAGGAAAGAAACCCACATCACTCTTGGCCCAAACTACTAGTTAGACCATGTGCTTTCATGCACTTAAATTTTGCATTTTATCATTACTTACTTTTGTTTTTCATCAACACCATTTATACATTTATAGATCTTAAAGAACCAGATCTTAAACATATTTATTTTATTTTAATGAACTTTATAGGTGGCTATAGTGAGCAGTAAATGGTTAGTCCAAAACTACCACGGCCTCGAAAGGCAGAAAAAACCCAAACAAAATATTACTTGGACCGTTCAAATCTAGGCTTCCAAACAAGAGTATTTGTCTGGCCATATATTAACTTATGTTTAAATAAATGGAAAGTCACTCAATTGAATTTCCTCTCTCTTTACCAAGGATAAAGAGAAAACTGGTAAAAAGAGAATACTCTCTCTTTACTAAGACTGAGTAAGATCTGGGATTTGGCTCAGAAAATTTCCTTTAAACTTTTAAAATTTTCTAATGCCACAGTGGAAATTCACGTGGACGTAACACACCATGACAGCAGTCTGCAGTCTATAGGAAGGTCAAAAATGTCAGAAAATCACGTGGTTAAAACAAGAAGTTAACAGTATATTTTGCATTTTTGGTTCTCCCTGTGCAAATACCCAAATTAGATTTCACGCTCAGAAGCACCAGGTACATTCAGACAATGCAGACTCCAGTCGCTTCATTACCAGTGTTGCCTTGATTACCCAATGTCATTTGCATGACTAGGTGCTAATAAGCCCAAAATAAAACGCTGAAACCATGCGACACATACACTGGAAAGAATAAAACTCCCCTTTTCGACTGATATGCATGATGTTAAGGGAAGTATTCACGGTAAGAATCAATCAGTTATAACCAGCAGCGACTTTCAGCAAAGTACACAGAAGTACCATTTCTCTCGCTGTATTTTATGAGCTGTTACAAAGAGCAGAGTTAGTCTCACAACACCTGGAACCACATCCAACCTGTCAACAAGCTAAAACAGTAACAGTGGTAGGTGTGATCTCTTCTCAATTTCACCTGAGCAAGAACAGGTGTAAAAGAGCCTGAGGGCTCCCACGCGCTGTGGAACAGCCGGCAAGTCCTCCCACCAGTGTCAGATGAACTGCCAAGGGGCACGCCTGACCTTAGGACGGTGCTAGCCCGTCCCAGCAGGCCTCTTGTCTAGCATTTGTGACGGGGGATGTGTTTCCACACCTCAGTTTCCCAGACACAGTTCTGTCCGTCAGGTTACATCAACCAATGAACCCTATTGGGATGAAGAGAAGACACTGGGCACTGCTGCTTTACAGCATTCACCTTGTCCTGATTTTGAAAACAACCTGAAGAAAGGCGAGGAGCAGTGGTGTGGGGAAGCAACTCATTCAGCCCCTCAGGGACTCTTCCTCATCTTAATGCTGCACCCAAGGTGATGGCAGAGACGAGTCTTTGGCTTGTGACTGCACACACCTGAGTAAAGTTCTGACAAAAGACCGGTCCTCAGCACTCTGTGTCACTGCACGTGATGGCTCCGCTCTGGATAAGAGGGAACATTACACTCGTTTTTGCATTGAGGTACACACCTTTACAGAGTGATCTCAGTCTCAGGAGTCAAGCATTTTCAAGTTCTCTCCTCGGCTTTGCTTTTCCAGGGCAACCCTACCTGCTGGGGTTCGCAGGTTCATGTCACTATCCCCAGTCCTAAAGCACTGCTGACAGCAAGCACATACCTCTTCTACAGAGGCCAAGATGGAAGCACTGATTTCACACAGTCTTGTTATTCTTTCCACATTACAACGACTAGTGTTCAACAAACCAAAGCAGCAAAGCAAAAATAAAAATAAAAATACCAAAACCCCCACAAAACGAAACCAAACGTGTAAAGCTGTTTTCAATTTCCCCTTTCTCTCTTACTGCTCCTACCCTGCAACAACAGCTATCCCAGCACAGAAATATTAACAAAACTGATTAAAACGTGCACAGTACCTGGCAGCCTCTCTTTTCAATCTCCAAAATGCATTTCTGCATCAAAAGCGGCACCATCAAACCCGCATTTTCCTTCTCTACAACTTTTCGAGCATCTACCCCGAACATCACCGGCTCCCGATCTGCATCGAGGCCATCGAGAGAGTTCTCCCATTGCTCCATGAGCGACAGCTTGACATAAATAAGCCCCCTCGGTTCCAGTTTGACAGCCAGCTGATGTGTCTTGGTCACTCGGAAGAGAGTGGGAAGAGCCACAGTTCCATGACAACACACCCGATTTTTCCGCGGGGTGGGCTCCCAGCTGAACACCACCAGCTTTAAGTGCTGAGCATTTTCAATTTCTATGTTGAACGTGTGGTCCATGTCTAGAAACGTTGTCCTACATGTAAGCAGGGCTGTTCTTGCTTTGTTTACTGAGTCAACCTGTATTGCACAAAAGACATCTTTTGAGTCTATTTTTGGTGGCTTTAAGTCTTCAGCACCATAAAAGTGAATGCTCATGAGTCCAGAGATGTACTGAGAGCACTTGGGTTGATCAGAAAAGTTGTAGTGTCTGAAGGCATCGATATCTATTTCGGTTTTACCGCTGTTACTTGGGAGGCTTTCCTTTCCTTTCCCACACTTGCTTTCATGACCATGTTTACCTGATTTTGCTATAAGTTCAGGAGAGTCGCCGTCGCTGAGGTAACCACCTTTGCTGAAAGATTTGGAGCTCTTTGAGCTTTTCTTTTTGTAGGTGTGTTGTGACGACACGCTGCTGTCGAGATGGTAACGACTTATGACGTTTCTGCTGGCAGTGGTGGTTGAGTTTCCATCCCACACTTGCTTTCATGACCATGTTTACCTGATTTTGCTATAAGTTCAGGAGAGTCGCCGTCGCTGAGGTAACCACCTTTGCTGAAAGATTTGGAGCTCTTTGAGCTTTTCTTTTTGTAGGTGTGTTGTGACGACACGCTGCTGTCGAGATGGTAACGACTTATGACGTTTCTGCTGGCAGTGGTGGTTGAGTTTCCAGAAGACGGCAAAGACACTGTATGGCTTGTATCCCGGCAGCTCCCTTTCGGCAGGGAAGGAGGATTACCTGAGCTACTATGGCTTGAAGTTCCCTTGACACTCAGCTTCCTGCTAAGCTCTGGCAGCTTTTTCATCTTCATGGAAAGCTTCCTCACAGTCCTGGGAGATTTAATTCTATCAGGAAAAGGCCAGTTGATTGATCCACTTTTTTTCAAAGGACTGGGACTTGGAGGAGAAACTTCTGTTGAGGGTATATCAGCCTTGTGTGCAAGTAGAACTCCGGACCCTTTAAAAGAAAAAAGAAGAAATAATAATTTTCAAACCATCCAGTAACTGCAGTTTGCTGCAACGAGAGAATAAATCTTGAACTGGGGGAAAATGCATCAATTTGCCATAACTTGATAAATGCAATTCACTCAGACAACCGTTATTCATCAGTCAGATGTCCACAAGCACTCAGAGAGTCGTGCTCTGCTGGCTTATTCAACCAAATTTGGCAGTTCATAGTCAAGAGCCAGATTTGTTCTGCTTTATGGAGATGAAAGGGCCAGAAACTACATAGAAGCAAAGGAGCAATCTCACCCGCTGCATTCAGCTCGATCTGTTTGTGCTGTGTCCCCCACACAAGCAGACGTGGCCGCATTCCTGGGGCACAGGTGCAACGAAACCAGCCTTGAATGGGAAAACACGGAATATGGCAAACGGACCCTTGCCTAGCACGCAGCTGGCTACAGAGCCAACACATCTGTGCTGCCCGCTCCTCTTAGGTCTGGAGGAAAGACACTCGTCTCTAAGTCAAGACTACGGCTGTACTCTTGTGCGTGTCTCTCTTACCCCAAAGAGCCTTAAATCCCTCCTGTGTAGACACAGGCAGTGCCTTACACCTTCCCTTCCTTTTCTCTCAGCTCCTCCTCCCCACCACAGGACAGAGGAGGGGGAACACAACACGGATTTAACCAAAGCTGCATTCTACACTGCCTCATTCCTGCCAGCAACTTCCCATCCTTCTTGGTACAACCACCCCATGACAGGGCTTAAAGATACACAGTGCCCAAGTGACGTCCCCAGGGAAAATCACCCACCTTTCAAGGTAAAAAAACCCTAAAAACGTACCAGCAGGTGCTGATGCTAAAGAGGGAAAAAGAAAAAGAAAAAATTACAGTCCCTCAGTTTAGCAGTAAAGGACAACTGACCAGGGAACACGACCAGGTGGAAGCCAGCACAGCACAGTCAGGAACCTGCAGTTTACCTCATGCTCAAGGAAAATCCAAACACCAAGTTACAGCTCAAGCTGTTCTCACTTTCACCAGCATGAGGCAGTAAGGACTGTTGGAAAGGCAATGAATTTACACCAGTTAAGGCAGCATGCAAGAGGGGAACCGAGGCCAGAATGACAGATATTAATAAAATTACATGACTGCTTTCATTTTGAGTCACTTTTATATCCCTTGAGAAATTAATAGAGGTTCTTGCTAGCAATAACCACCTCGTTCACTCATCACTTTACGAATTTTAGCAGCTCCCAAGAGGACCCGTGTAGGCTTGGGTGCTACGGAGCCCCTCAGCACGCTAACCCTGCGCGGTGCCAGCAGCCCGAGCTGCTCCCAGGGGCTCAGATGCCTGTAGCCAGCTGTGACCCCCCTTGCTAGCCAGGGAAAGGAGGAGTCTGTTTACAGTATATAAAAAGAAAGAAAGAAGTGTTGTTTTCATGAGATACTCAGGAAATCATATCTTACAGAGGTTTCTCTCCCAGGTTTCTCAGAGGCGTACTGCTTCAGTTCTAAACTAAGCGCTTCAGGTCCAAATCACCCTGCGGCTAGTGACTTTCACAAGTCCCATGTTCATCCAAATTAGTTTTCACCATTTAACTATAACTTACTTTTTGTACTTCGCTTAGCTTAAACAGTTAAATCAGACGATTTGGCCTTTGACACCCTCGCCCCCCCCAAACCTTACAAAGACTAGTTCTAGTCCCAGCAGAAGTTTGGCTTTAACAAGTTCCGCAGACAGTTCCCTAAAAGCGTATCTTTATGAAAGAAAGTTTCAGATACAAAGAATAACTCATAGAGCCTGTTTTCCAGAGCAACAGAGGAAAATTCATTTAGCCCTGCATCTCATGGAAGTAGCTCCCTCGCAGGGGAAGGGCTATTTCTAGCACGCCTGCTGTGCTTTTCTGGCAAGCAGCTCGTTAGAAATGTGGTGTTTGATAAAAGCGGACAAAGCCTTCCCTTGTACTGCAAATCGCAGCGCGGTCCCACTGGTGGGCTGGCCTGGGGCGCTGCGCAGCCATCGGTGCCACGCTGCAGCCCGCTAACATCAATCTTCCCGCTCTGTCAGAAGCCCCTGGCACGGGCTTGGAAAAGCAGGCCAGCAAATTAAACTTCCCTCCCCCAGCTCATTAAAACCAAAGAGTCAATCTACCACTCCGATTTTTCCATGTCCGACTTCTGCTGCGTTCAGCACCAAACAGTTAAAATGAAATATGCGGCTGGAAGAAACTTAACAGTCGAGTATTATGCGGGACGGTATTCCCAGCAGCGCTGAGCCACATGTTGTTCCACTAAAGCCAGCAATGTGCTGAGGTACGCACGCGATTTTAAAGAGTGAACGGGACACAGCTCTGCACAAGCTGCAAAAGGAACACTGCGCTCCCCAGCCTCCTCACACGGGTGCACCCCGTTCCTGTCACCAGGGTACGGGGCTGAGCTGCAAACGGGCCCCTCACTGCCCCTGTCCCCACTGGCTCTGCCACTGCACATCCCATCTCAGGAGTTCAACTTGAAAAACATCCTTCTGGAGGAGGGGAGGAGAAGATGAAACAGAAGAGTGCTAAAGGACTACGGGGGCAGGGAGGTGATGGTCAGTGCATGCAGCTGACTACACAGATACGTGTGTACATGCATATTAATTTTTTACAATGAGAACACTCAATCACTGGAATATCGTTCCCAGGGACATGGCAGAGTCCCCATCACTGGGGGCTTTCAAGATGCAATTGGACAGGGTGCCAGGTAACCTCATCTGGGCTCCCCTTCCCACCAAAGGGTGGACCAGATGATCTTCTGAGGTCCTTTCCAACCTGGGCTGCTCTGTCTTTACTACATGTATCTTACGCTTTCCATAAACTTTAGCAGTACGAGTGATACAGAAAAAAACCCCAAACTTTTGAAGGAGAGCACAATGCAAGTCAAAGTGACACGACATCATAAGGGACCGCTCCCCCATCAGCTATTTGCTCAGCTTGTCTAGTAAAGCCCCCATTTGCTTTGCTCAGCGACACGGCTGTGGGAAACACAGAGCTTTTCTGTGACCACTGAGACACAGCTGGAGAGACACGGAGAGCCCACAAGTGCTTCATGATCCCAGGTGCCCTCTCCAAACCCATTCGGGCAGGAGTCCACAGGGCAACCGCTACTGTCCCCTCAGCCAAGCAAGCTGGCTCTGACAACGGTACCCCTACCCGACACTGCCCCAGGGGAAGAGGGGACTCAAACTATATGATTTGGATGCAGGCGAATCACGGTTTTGCTTCCTCAGGTAGTTCCAGACCTATTCTGATCTTACACTTCAGAGCAGAACTGCAAATGCCGTTAAGAATTCATGCTACATCAAATTCAAGCAACTTCAGATAAGATTTAAGGAACCGATCCTCTATCCATATCAGTAACTGAGAAAAAAAACCCAAAAGAACATCTTAAAATGGAGACAGAATAGAACTACTTCTATGCAACTTCTTAATTATCTAAATAAATGAAAGAACAACCTCTTTTAACCCGTTAAAAAAAGTCCTTTCCACCCTTGTAAATATTACTACTTTGACCAAAGCAGTCTCCAAGTTCTCTCCCACATAATGCTTCAGAATCAAGGAATGGAGAAATTATTTTAAAAAAAACCAAAACAAATCTCCAAGAACTCTGTGAAGGTAGCTTCCTTCAAATACTATGTACACTGACATTAATTAAGCTGTGATAAATCCCTCAACCCAGGGATCACTTCTACAGGAGCAACAGATATAAAATAAATTGCTTTAAACAGTCCATTAATTAAAATGGAAAGTGATTACAGCATAACCCCCTGAGGCTCATGCACACCGAGAGGTGAACAGGCTGGTCCCTGCCTGCTTTTTATCACGGCTGCGATCCTCGGAGCATCCTTGACAGCGGTGTCTCATTAGGGAGAGCAGCAAGGACGTGTAACAGCACTTTCGATCTCTGACCAGACTTAAAGAGCTCGTATAAGCAAGCATGAGTTCGCTGCAAATATTTCAAACATTAGCATCCTCGTGATGTGCGTCAGCCACGGTCGGCTCGGTGCGACGGCAGCGTCCAAATACAGACGCAAGCGGCAGCACCGCGGCCGCCGCCGAGCGCTGTCCCTTTGGACTGCTCTGACGGAGATCTCCTCCCTTCGCTGCGTCTCTCATGGCACGAAAAGCAGCCTCGCCCCTATTTCCCCAAGTCAGAGAATACAAACAGTCAGTCGGCACAAATCAGAAACTGGAATAGGTATTAGCTATTCTAAATTAACTGCTGCCATTCCACAGCCGCTACATCCTTTGGCCTCTTTCACCAGCAGGTCTCTAGGTCATTGTCACCCACATACAGGCAGAATAAGCCCTCGACCTTCCAAAGCCCACGCACAGACTCCCCAGAAGCCCACCGACAAACTGGCTTCAACTCTGCAGGGGGGAGAGTGAGCAGAAGGACCTTTCTGCCACGCACCAAACCACGCTGGCATCTCAAACATCACGCAAATACGTCACATGAACGCTTTTCTACCTCGTGGAACCAAAGCTCCTCGCACTTGAACAGCTAAATCACAAGGCATCTTCCAGCCAGGCAAAATAATACACATTAAGCAAGTATTTGCAATTAGTAGATAGGATTTGCTGCCCAGCAGACTCTGTGGATACCGCTGGGACCTTCTAAGCATGTAAAACATTTGACTGCACTGGCCTCAAAAAACGTGTTTGGAAACCAGGACAGTGGTCACAGCCCAAGAGAGGGAGGAGCACTGCAGCTTTAATGGGATTTAACCCAAGCTCCGGTTAGCATGTACTGGGGTTAAGTGGAAACATGGCATCGACCTTCACTTCCTATAATGAAAAGAAATCTGTTTACAGTGATGCCTACCAGGGTTTTCCATCCAGACAGCTCACACACGTAGATTTTCAGTAGTAAAAGTACAGTCCAGATCCTGGTACCTACCAATGCACAAGGGCCATCAGCATGTCTCTGAGGTACGGACACGTGTGAGGTGATTCCACTGATTAGGTTAAGGTGGACATTAATCCCAACAGCAATCCTCCCCAAAAGCAAAAATACTACAAATTCCTCAGAAGGCACTATTCAGAGCTCCACAATACAGATCTATTGCAGGAGCTGACATTTTAAAAGGGTGTTTTTCTTCAACATCTATAAATACATACAGTTAGAGTCCAATCCTAGACAGTAAAGAAAACTTACCTCAACATTTTATATTTGAAAAAAAAACACAGAGAATTTTTCACGTTGCATTTATAACAAAAAAAAAATTCTATTTTCCAGTCATATCCATTTGGCCTGTGCAAGGAGACATCAATTCAAAACCAGCCTCCAGGGTCCTTTCCACTTAAGCTCTTCTCCCACAGACCTAAAGGCACGAGCCAGCGCTATGTTCCTGCTTCAATCATCTTCTTACTCTTGCCTTTTGTGTACTTGCTATAAACAAAATACATTAATTATCTTCTCAAGCTTTGCTGTAGAGGCACCTTATTTTTAATAAATTCTTTTTTAAAAGCCAGCATGGCTAGAATTATTCGCTAAGGAATTACCTGACAAATCCTATTAACATAAATGCCATTTACTGTAGAAAGTAACGAGCTTAACACCAGGAACTAAGGGTGTAAATTAAGACTGTGGGGCAAATTAGCACCTCTACAACTATGATCCATTTTACTGATAACATTTAAAAGAAATATCTATTTGCTGCTGTGTTTGGAAACACTCCGAATAACCAAATTCTAACATTTATTTTTTCTTAATCTTCTGTCTAAAAAAGACCCTCTAAAAAAAAAAACACTAAAAGAAAAAAATCCACAAGTATGTTCTCTCTACAAAATTGGAAATCCAAATCAGGCAGCAACATTTAAAGTTTTAAAGCTCAAATTGATTCCACTATCCAAAGAAGAAGAAAAAAGCAAATGACAAAATTGCAGACTCTAATGCTAAGCAATACTGCCATATACAAAACCATCTCAATAAGAAAGGTAAGCAGATCTTTTTCTCAAAGCAGAAAACGTTAATTTGTCAGGAGTTACTGCTTACTGCACCGAGCTCTCTAGTAATATAGACTTCTACTTCATAGCAGTTGTATAATTCAAACAAGGTTCTAACACAAATAAAGTTAAATTGGCCATGTTGCCCTTCATGGAGCAATTTTGTATGGATGAGCTGTCATTTTAAATTTGACTGAAAATAGCTGTAGCTACCTTAACTGGATTAAACAGAAGAACTAAGCCACTTCTCCATAGTAAAGCCAATTACTGAGCAGCAGGGATCCACTTCACCATCAATTAATCTATTCAATGTGATCACTATTCGATACATGCAAAAGGAGAGCTGCATTTAAAGCACCTTAATTGACTCAATGCATAACAAACCAATCAGTGGAAATGTGTAACACTTTTCTCCTAGTTTCATGTGACACTTTTTAAATGGGAAATTTTGCTTTCAGAAATAGATGTTTCTTCAGTATGAAAATAACTGACTTTGCTCTTCTTACATAAAAGGATTTTTTTTTTTTAAAAAAGAAAAAAAGTCACCTATATTTTGGGAGACTAACCACCCAAAAGGGAGTCAAACAGTTCGCAGGACACACATGCACGGCTTTTCCAAATAACCACGCTTACCGACCTCTCCAAGCTGCCTAGAGCCCTGACGCTGACAATGTACCTAAGAACATGGTATTTCATCTGTCTTGCAAGCAAATATATCTGGTCTAAGTACTCGATGCAGCCATAAACTGAGCTATTGCTAAATAAACGCCAGATAACTTTAACATACGTCGCAACTAAAAATATGCTCGGATCTGCAGCATTTCCACAAAAAGAACAAAATGTGAGCTCCTAGAAGAGAAGCTGCAGTGTTTTTTCTTCCACTGTTTACAGCAGTTGCTCTGGTGCCTTTGAAAACAAGCCCCGTTCCCAGAAGTGACCTCCGCGCTGGGAATCCCGGCACAGCAGCTCCTGGGACGCGGGGACATGAGCCCGCCAAGCTGGCCAGGACAGCTCGGACGAGGGGAGCTCCGGAGGCAATCCACACCCCAGCGCTGGCGTCTCGGGTCCTCTCTGCTGAGCCGGGTACAAATACAGGCTCTTAAGTGTCTGTGCCAGAAAAGCGTGAGCTTTCTCCAAAGCAGGGAACCTGGAGTTCCCTGTCTCCTGAACCTTATGCTGTTTCTAACTCTCAGAAGCATGCTACAGCTCAAGTCAAGATAATATCACACAGGTAATTAAAAATAATACCTCTTTCTGAAGGGACTGAGGGTTTTTTTCTGCTTACTTTTTTGTGGTGTAGTTTTATTTTTGTTTGGGATTTTTTTAAAAGACTGGGAAAAAATCTTGAACACGATACTGATTTCACATACTAATGGAATTATGGAAATGAGACTACCAAACACTCAGCCAAAGATAACAAAGAGGCTGGCTTCTGAAAGTGAAAACCACTCCTCTCCAGTCTATTAGATTAGCCTGAGACAGTCAAGTAGACAGCAATTACAGAAAGCGACGTGATGAATAGCATTTATATGGTCTTCCAGAAAGTCTTTATTAAAAAGTCCCAGACAGTAAGTTAAAGCAACTTCTGCAGACATTAAGTAGCTTTGAGGCTGGAATCCAAGGCTGGACAAAGAAAACCCACGGTGCCAGGCTCCAGCAGGCTCACTCTGTGAAGCCTTGGTCTTCAGCGAGGTGGGGGCCAAAGCGCAGAGAGGACCAACCACACTCAGATATGCCACGAACAACCTGACTGAGAAACAACCGTGCAGCTCCACATTTAGAAGGTACCAGGCTCAGAATTGGCATCTTTTTTTTTTAAAGAACTTGACATGCGTTTCTACCAGAACTTTGCTTGATCAAGATAAAAAGAGGAGAAAAAGAAAGACATAAGGATTTATTAATACTCTGAAAGAAAGCAGAGGACATAACACTTACGTTCCTGAACCCTCTTACCTGTTGACGGGCACTTGAGGGCAGGATTGTCCTGTACCGCTGGCACACCAGGAGCCTTGTAGGCAAACCTCTGCCGGTGCTGCTGCACGAGCTCCCCAAGGTGTGCGGCATCGGCCTGACCCGCTTCGCTGGGCTGAGCCAGCCGACTGCTCCCCACGCTCTCCACGGAGCAAGGGGGATCCTCACGGGGACTCGTGGCCACCCCAGAGTCACCCCCAGTGGGCATTTTGTACCGAACTGACGGGGAGCCTGCAGCACCGGGGCTATTCACAGCAGGAGGGCGAACCCTCAGCAAGTCAGGCTCGTCATCTTCAGGGATCGGGTTGTACCATATTTCTCCTTCATCATCCGCATCATTGTCCTCACCAAAGTCCACCGTGGGGCTGGCAGTGCTTGGCAGGGCACCCGCAGGAGCGCGGCTCTGCCCAGGGTGCTCCCGCCCCGCCGGTGATCTGGAAGGAGCCCACGGCACTGCTGGTTCAGGCAGCGGGATGGAAGATTTCGGTACCAGGAAAACAGCCCTGTGCGTTTCCTTACAGGCATTTTCTTCTTCCAGAGGAGGAGGAGGAGGAGGAGGAGGCGGAAGAGGAGGTCGGTGGGTGCTCTGCTGCAGCCAGCTGCGCTTCTTGGAAACAGTAATGCTGTTCACCTGCGGCCTGTGCTCGGGGACCTCGCTGGCCTGGGGGCACCTGGGTCCCTTCCTGCTTCTCGAAGCTATGTAAACATTTTCTATTAAATCTGTCCCCAGGAATAAAAACAAAAAAGAGAAAGACAAATATTTAGAATATCATTTTGCTTTCGACAGATCAGCACATATGCTGTTGTATTACCTCTGCATTAGACCTCAACTGAAAGGACAGAAGATAAGTTGATGTGATCATAAAATTAGATTTCAGCCTGTCAAAGCAGAATTGCACGTAATTAATAAAGAGCCAGGCTTGTTTGACTGTATTTTTAACACCATGCAATTTAGGTAAATGGCAGTGAGACAGCTCTGCTGAAAGGTCACGCATACTTACATAGAAATGGATGGGGTTTTTTCTGCCAAGTTCACATATAATTGGTTTGAGAAGTAGCTATGCAATACTTCTCCAGTTCACTTATGCCAATGAAGAAACAGCCTCTGGTTTTGGTGTAACGTACTGTTTAAACAGCAACGAAAGACCCACATAGATTCACAGTTAGGTTTATAAATATATCTAAAGGTGAGGATATGTCTTGCACAAAAACCTCCAGAAAGGACTGGCCTTACCAGCTTTATCCTAATAACTAAGACAAAAGCTTCCCCCAAGTTGTGGGGAATAAAACAAAACACACCGTCCCGAAAGGAATGAAGGCGGAAGAAGGAATGCAGAGAAGATTTTAATATCTCGTTACACAACAAAAGCTTCATGCAACACCTTACCAAATTCCACTGACTGCTCCCAAAACTTGATGAATTTCTTTAACATAATGGCCAAACACTTAACTATGCATCCAAAACATCCACCTGCACTTGAGCCCCACGTCAGAGAGCACCGGGGCACCCCGTGGGCAGCAGTGCCGCACCCCAGGGGCTGCTGGGCACCGTGACCTGGGGCCACGCAAGGAGTGAGCAGCTCGCCCCCTGGCCGTTTTGCTAGGGCTGGCAGAAAAGGCACAAATGCAACCAAATTAAAAAGAGGGATCGGAGGTCAGATAACCCTCACACTCCTCTGCTGCGGGGGACAACCCGGACGTGGTTTGCTGAGCCACTGAGACTGAATGGGAATAACTGCATTCTCATAGAACAGACAACCTGTTTTCACACGAAGCCCTCTGCAATTGGAAATTCCAGGCTGAAGCAGCTATTTGATGCTGCTTGAACATTATTCTCAGCAAAAAATTATTTACACACCAATAATGATGTTAAAATATGGACACCTCTCTGGAGGACTCGAGGAGAAGCTCTGTGAATCCAGCTAAGTTCACTGTAGACAGGAGAAAGACTGTCACCTGAACGCCTTCTCTTCAGCCTGCTTTTTTAGGTTTGTACATTAATGACAGAAGAGATCCTTGATAAGATCTGAAACATCACTATTTTGGTTGGCAGATGATTCATCACTTGGTGATTTAATTTTTTTTTAAAGTGAGGCTCACCTGTTTAGCTAAACTGCAATATGAACACTGTGACTTTTTAGAATTAACTTGGTTGAAAGAATCAACAAAATTAACCATGCTCGTTTTGAAGACCATGCACATCTCCACAGAAGTGCTTTGCTGCACTGGGACCTAAATCGACCAGTTATCAGAATCTGAGAAAAATGTGTGAGCAAGGCTAAGGATGCAAACCTCTGGCAAAATTTCAGTGGTTTGGCTGCAACCATGTTCTTTCTCCCATCCACAGCCTAGAAACGTAAGTGTGCTACTGTAAAGGTTCCCCTTTACACAATTTCATTAGTATTTCAAGCAAGAACTAACCAGAAGCCCAAGGAACTCCTGTGCAGCGGGCACAGGGCCATGTCTACAATTCCAAGAAGTCAGTTTGGATCAGGGACTCCTTGGGCTGGCGATGAGTGCCTGGAAGCCCTCCACTCCTACAACGGAGAGCCCAGGGAGCGGCCCCTGCTCTGGTGACATAAATAGATAGATGGTGCATCCACAAACAAAAATATCTGCTACTTCCTGCCCCTTCCACGCTGGTTAAGGCAGCCTCCAACTCCCCGAGGAGCACAGCACGCCCCCATCTGCACCCGCTGACACAGCTGGCACCGGCCCCAGGCTGCCCTCCCGGTCCCCGTGGCAGCAAGCACGCAGGGCAAACTCACCTTTGTTTTCAACATCCATCTGGGTGTCTCAGGAACAAACCATCTCCAAAAGCTTACCGCAGAAACATTAATAATCAAGTAGCTCTGGCGCACTCCACTAACCCTGCTGCTTGCAGAGACACGCCAGCTACCTCGCGTATTCAAAACCACCCCGGCTCGGAATCGGCCAGCGTGCTGCCAGAGGTCACCGACTGCAACCGTTCACTGAATCTCATCCAAACGATGCACTGAGCTGGACATCTTCCAGCTGCAGCTTTTGCAACTGACGGGCAATATTTGCAAGCGCTGCTTCCCCTTTAGCTGAGCTTGGCCCTGATCCTGAGAGCCCTTATGCCTCTGTTTATTTTAGTAACAAACTGTTTCACATGCAAGATCTGCACATCCAGTATCACAGAGCAACTTTTTAACGCTGTTAGCTGTTACAGTAACGAGACCATTTTAAATAAATACAAAGCTTTTAGGGATACACAGGTGAGGCAGGCACTATTCATTCCAGAGCAAAGTTTCATTCAAAACCCCCCACTCTCTACTCTCTCTCAGTACTTTAAAATACTTAATATATGCTCAAAACTAGACCAGGCATCCACACAAATATGGAACATGACAGTGGCTCCTTCTCAAAACGTTTCAATACGGGGTATAAGAAGAAGGGGGAACAAAAAAAAAAAAAAGTCAGGTGTTCCCTTCACCTTTCACTCTATCTACCAGAAGAAAAGACAACAAAACAGTATTTAAAGTTAAGCCATAATGGTAACACCAAATTTACGCTCAGAAACTGAAGTGTCGATGTTTCAGCTCAACTAAGGTCAAAATTGATCTTCTGCCTCCTGCGCGGGCACATGAACTGTTTGGCCGTGACACCGCGCGGCTCCGCAGCCCGGGAGGAGGGGGAACGGCTCGGACCGGGA
>NW_009707878.1:3417-3669 GCF_000703405.1 Apaloderma vittatum | reverse complement strand
GCCCCGGCTCACGGCCGGCAGCGAAAAGGAGAGGTGGAGGGAAGAGGGTTCACCCCAACCAGCTCAGCCTCTCACCGCAAAGAGCTCAGAGGAAAAGAGGCAAGAGGCCAAAAAATCCCTCTCCGCTAGAAAAAAAAATAATAAAAAAAAAAATTAGCCTGCATTAAAATCAGGTTTAGCCTCTGCACCGCGTCAGGGTTGGGTAAGGCGGTGAATTTCTCACGTTTCAGGGACAAATGTCAAAGTTTGGCA
>NW_009707878.1:2755-3395 GCF_000703405.1 Apaloderma vittatum | reverse complement strand
CAGCTATATAAAGGCTACTGTACGCTGACTTCTGCGCCGGCACGTGCCCCTCCCTGCGCCAAGGTATATCAGGGAGGTTGGGGGAGGAAAAAAAGTTTAAAAAAAAAGCACAAAACCTCCTGGAAGATTACGAAATTGAACTTCAGAGAAGCGACGAAGCCAAATTCCTCGTGAGCCAAGACTAATTGCGGCAAAAACACGCTGTAAATATCGGGAGAACAAACCCGAGCGTGCAAATATCGGGAGCTCCACCTCCGAGGGCTGGATCTTAAGGAAATCCTGAGGATCTCCAACGTGTGGGCACACCGTAACCCGGTCTCGCAGCTCACCTGCCTGCACGTGCATCACTCAGAAGGGTCGAGGCCGCGGATAAAACCTCAAATTCCTGCTCCCGCCACAGGCAAAACCTCAGCAATTTGGATCCGGGCAAAAGGATTCCAATAAGCGGAATGAAGAGATTCGCCGAGGCCTTAAGCGACACGACATAGGAATTCATCAGCCAAACAAAAAGACAAACATTGTGACGTGAAGGCTCATTAAAAGCTTCGTTTTAAGGAAGCGAGGCTATAAATGTGCTTTTGTTTTAGCTTCTATAGGCAGTTTCCCCACACACCTCAGCACCAAACAGAAACCAGCTCTA
>NW_009707878.1:0-2710 GCF_000703405.1 Apaloderma vittatum | reverse complement strand
CTCACTGCGTTACAAGTTCCTTGAAACCAAAAAGCGAGAAACGGGATATCAAAAAAAGAGGGAAATCAAATTAATGAAGTTATAGGAAGTGGTAGGTCCCTAATCTTGAAGAACTCCTACAACAAAATATTTCCTCGCAGCATTTCCGCTGAAGACGCGATGTCGTCGGGTGCTAAACGACTCGGGGAAGAGCGAGTTTGGAAATCTGGCTTCGCTTCGCGGTGCCAGGAACATTAAGAAAGAAAGAAAGAAACAAACAAATAAAAAAAAGACCCCAGGAAAGTCAGGAGGATAAACAGAACCAAAGGGAACGCAGAAAAGCATCACACGTGACGCAGCAGCAAACAAATCCAAACCAAAATCCAACCCAGAGCTCCTCTGCAAAAACACAACCGAGGCACCCCGAGGCCTGCCAGGAGCCGAGCGCGTTTCGCTAAAGCCGTTTTAAACACGTTTTTCCCTGCACAGAGGCAGGGCCCAGCTCCTCTGCCCCCGATTCCTCCCATCCCACCTCGCGAGTCGGCTCCCTCGCGCTCACAGAGGGCGGAAGGAGGGTTCGGGTTCTTCCCCCCAACCTTCCTCTCAGAGCCGGCCACTCGCGCTTCCTCTCTCTCTAACTTCCCCATCTTTCTCAACGGGCGAGGGAAATCTCCTGCCTGCCCAGAAAACCCCCTTGCAGCCACCCAGCAAGGGTCCCCCACAGCCAGCGCCAGCTCCGGTCGGGCTCGGAGGGTTTTCGTAAGAGATAGGAATGAAAAACTTGATTTTAATTTATTTCTTTTTAAGCCACGTTGTTTTCTTTTGGCCGTCTTCCTACACGGTGTCTCTACAGCGCAGTCGTGCCGCACGGATTGTACAGCCCTTCCAAATGAACTCAAGACCGGTAACGTTCCCATCAACCAGCCTAAAAAAGAATAACGACACTTGCAGCCCACCAAGTTGGGCTGAGTGTCCGCAGCGGGACTCAGCAGTAAACTCATTTTCACCTGCCATCTTCATAAATCCCACAGAGGAAAAAAAAAATTAAATCAGAGCATTAAATGCTGCCGAAGACTGGAAAATAAGGAACCTGGAGACATCAGAAACACGAGCGAGAACAAGTAGAAATTAACGTTAAAACCACCCCTCAACGTGGGCAAGTTAAGTCAGAGCGAAAAGGCAAACTGCAAGTGAGAGGTTTAACGCATTCACAAAGTCTACATAAAGCTTTTCCTCCTCTAATTCGAGCAAACGGAGAACAAGGAGGGGAAAGTCCTGATCTCCAGGACCCCGACGCAAACCGCGCTCGACTCCCAGCTCTTCGGTATCAGAAAGATATTGGCAAACTGGAAAGCAGTCAGGAAAATATCGTTAAGCGGCTGGAGGGATTGATTTACAAAGAAAGATTAAAATAACCAGAAGCCTCGTTTGGCTAAAGCACTAAGTAAAGGGGACACGATCTTTTTTTTTTTTTGGTTTTTTTACAGTTAAGTCGACGGGCACGTGCCAAAAAGGAGAGGAAGCGTTTCACCTACTCCAATTAGTCATAACTAAAGGGCTGGCACGCAATTAAGGAAATTCAGGGCTGCGTTAAAGCTCTGAAAGCAGCGAGGTCTATCAGGTACTCAAACAGTCTTCCCGCTTCCAGGATCAGAAAGAAGAGCTTCTTCGGAGCGAAAACTGTCCCGGCCACAGGTAATCCCTGCAAACCTCCCCGACCAGCCGAGCCCACACCTTTTGCTGCTTGTTTGTTTTGAACTCAAAGAGCAACCGAGCACTCGAGCAGCCTCCAGCCCGCAAAGCGATTACAGTCGGCAACAGCCGTTCCCCCCGCTCCTGTCACCGAAGGCGAATATGATCCCTCGCTTGAAGGAAACGAGGAGCGAGGACGTTAACCCCGCTCTCGTTTTCCACACGGGAATTCTGGCCGCTCAACCCACCTCCCACCAACTTCTCCCGCACGTTCAAACAGTGAAGTTATTCTTAGCCTCCGCCGAGAAAACCTCAATCCAAAACAACTGCTCGACAAAGCCAGCGGTGGAGAACTGCTGCTGAATTCCTCTCCAGAAATGACTCCATTCTAGTCACAACTATTTTTAAAAGCAGTTTGCAAAGAACTAGAGAAGCCCTTTCAGATCGTGCCTGAAGAAAGTCCCTGCCCAACAAACGCAAAACAAATCGGGAAGTCCACTGAAGTGACGCTCCTGAAGGTTAAACTGAAATGCTGTATTTTGAAGGAAGATAATGACGGGACTCGGTGAAGAAGCAACAAAGAAAGAGGGAGAAAGGGCAAATCAGGGAGAGCTGAGCAGGACAAAGAGTTTTTGTTGTCACACACACTTTATCTCACACCTGAACCAGCTGATTTCTTGTCCTCAGCCAGGCTGAGGGACTGCAGACCAACACTTCTGGCGGTAGGAACAAAATGGCTTTGAGCTACTGAGAGGCAACAGATTTCACAGCAGCAGCTGAGCAAGCGCACGGTGACCCCTCACCGCTTCGACAGAAGTTTGAGCTCTCAGAGCGGCCCGGTGAGAGCTCACCCCTGCTTCAGGCTTGGGAAGAAACCACCCAATTCGAATTCCTGCCGCATGCATGTCTTCTTTACTCGGTGCTGCGGGAGTCACTGACCCACCTTGGGGCTTGCAGGGGGTCACCCAACACCCTGCGGACCCGCAGCCCCTCACCCCGCTCCCCACCTCACCTCCAGCCCATGAGCACCCACACTCAC
>NW_009707877.1:0-12877 GCF_000703405.1 Apaloderma vittatum | reverse complement strand
TGTTGCTCTTAATTCTGTTCAGCTGCTTCTACTTTCCAATTATTCTCTCAGCCAGAGGCTCAGCCTTTTCTGCTCGGCAGACTGGGGAGATATTTAATTATTTCTTTTAAATTATGTTGTCCTCTTCTCGGTTGTCTTGGAGCGTAAGCGGGCGTGCAGTTAAAGGTCTCTTTCTCCGCAGCTTTCCCGAACCCCCTCTGCTGTCGTGAGGCACATGCCCCTGGAGCGGGGTAAATCCGGGAGGTGCGTGAGGCAGGTGCAGCCTCTGCCCGGTCTCGCTGAACACGGGCACCTGCGAGCGCCCTGTCCTCCCGCAAGCCCGCGTCCCCATCACTTTGTTCACTTCACGCACAAAGGAGTTTCTTTAGCTGTGCGGGGTAGCAAGGCTTCAAAATAGCCACTCTAAGAGCTGGTACGTCTCCTGACCCTAAACTGCTCGTGTGCATCGAGTGATGTTTGGTGTTATTCCCGGTGGACCCGGCATACCTGACTGCCTTGAATGCTTTTTGTTTGATGGTCCTTGATGGACTTGCGAAGTGCATTAGTCGGCTGAGGCTGAGAGTTTTCTAGCCCTCGGGAGCAACACATTCTGTGAACACCTCTAACGCAGAGTTTGATTTCAAAGGGAAATTCATGATACGGAACCAGTGTTGTGATTATGGAAAGTGATGTATTATTTCTTTGAAGAAAGAAGAAATCCTGAAGTGATTTATAAGACAGAATATAACATTTTTGCAGGAATAAAATGTTCATGTTATTAATGATCAATATAGCCCTTTAATCCCATTGTGCTGTAGTAGCAATTTGTTTTCATTTTCCATTTTTATTGCCCTTTCCATAATGATTTTCTATTGATTGAATTCCTTTTCTTTCATGTCACTGTGGGTGTTGGTCCCTAATCCAATTCTTAACAGCATTTCTAACTACAGTTCAGTTTATGCCCTTATCTTAAGGGGGAAAAAAAAATCATATAGGCAGTGATCTTCTTCATTTCATAACTTTTAATTTATAGTATTCACACAATATTGATCCCTTTATGGTTTTTTTGTGTTCTTTTCCAAATGTTAATACAACTTGTCTCATTTCAGACAGGTCTTGATTGAGGAGGTGAAATAAAAATGCGTTGGCTTTCTTTAATGATCATTTTAGTTACTCCCATTTAGTATTCCTCAATTATGATATGATGTGAGCTGTAAGTATGTTCCCCCCCCCCCCCCCCCCCCCCGATATTTTTTCTGTTCAACAAAACAGTTAGGAATCAGCAAGGCCATTTTTCGCATAACTCAAATTTGGTTAAATATGATGCTAAAATACACAGGATTGCTATGATTTTTTTTTTTCCTCCCTCCCTAAGAAAAAAAGAAATGAGTTAAGATGTGTATAAGGAGAGGTTTAATAGACACTGGAGAACTAGAGATTCCATTCTTTTGGAAAAGAACCCTTACTAATGTTTATTGAATTTGCTCGTCTGCATGAAGAAAAGAACTGTTGTTTTGTTATCTGGCAGCTGTAGGAAGATTGACAGCTACAAATTGCACATCTATGAAGGATCTGTCCATGACACAATTTTTAGTTCATTTAGATAGTTCTCCTACGCATCTTGTCATTTGCAAAATTATATAAACAAGATCAGTAACTTTGTAGAGAAGATATAAATGCAGTGAATATACTGTAAAGATTTTGAAGCTCTTTAGGATAATTACCAAAGCATTGCCTTTCCTGAAATGTGACATTAATACATTAATTTAAATTCGGATATGAACACACCATTGTAAACATCACACTATAGGAAAGAAATACATATTTTGAAACATGCTAGCTCTGTCAGAAGAACATTAAGCGTAATAGTCTTTTTGTTAAGATAAAGAGAACATCAGTGATGTTGTGGCGTGCTTTGCATTTTTAAACAGAATCTAATGAATTACAAACATTCATTATGCTACAAGCAATTGCTGAAACTTCTCAGGACCCCAAAATAGAGAGTTATTTGTATACTGATACTCACATCTTTTCTGATTATAGTTTCACTGTAAAAACAGAAATAAATAAATAAATAGCTATTGTTCCAAAATGAATTCTCTTCTAGCTCCAAATCTTATCTTAGTCTACCTCTGTCTGGTAAATTTATGTGTAAATACCTCAGTGCATTCAGGTTATGGAACTTTCTGCTGGGAAATGTGAGAAAGCTATGGGAAGAGGCTAGGAGCAGTCTTTGCTGGATCTTGAAAGAGTTAAGGGCATGTAATGTGCTGCGTAAGGTCAGGCTAAACAAATGTCTGAGAAAGAAGGTAGCTGAAATTTTCAAAGGCCAAAAAGAGCAATGTATTAATTTTAAAGGACATCTTATGTAAATATTGCTGATCTTAATAAGTCAAGATGAAAAAATATTTCTTGGTCTGTGTTTTTATCTAAGTGTTTACTCTAACAATTTGCTTTTTCTTAAATATGATACTTGTAACACAGTTACTGTTCTTCTAATGCTATTTTGTACTCTTTGGACTTGAGAGAAAGCCAGTGGAAATGGGACGTATTTATAGACCCAAGACAACTTACAACTTCTGAAGTTCATGACCGTTCTTGGCACTGCACATCATGGACTGTCACTTTCAAAACTGTATTTCTTTGAGACGTGGATTGCTATGATTTTTTTTCCTCCCTCCCTAAGAAAAATACAGTTTCCACGTGTGCGTGGCAGGGCTGTGGTGGTCATGGTCAGCAGATGGATGACGTGGGGCTCGTCACTGCTCTCTGCATTGACCACCAGCACTGTAGGTTGATGTGCTTATGATCCAAAAGGCTGATTGTCTTGGGTCAGTACAGATAAACCTAGGTGGTTGCTTTGGGGATTATGGATGGAGTTAGGAGGCTGACATCCTCTGCTGTTTAGCCAGGACAGGTACTGAGAAATTATTAGTGCATTCTGCTGCTATTTACAGTGGTTTTGAATATATGTGTAAGTACTGTCTCTTAATCCTTTATCTTGAGAACTAATTCCTGCCATAGCACTGTATTTTAAAATCAACTCAAAGTTCAGTGGATTCAAAATGCAAGAGACCCTTTTATAAATAATAGTGTTAATGGCAGATGACAAAATATAGGGGCTGGAGAATATGTGCCAGTTTATCTGTTGGTCAGGTGATTCTCCTTGAAAGAATTGTGGTGGAACTGAATTGGGCATTGCAACAGAGTGTACATCTGCAGGAGTTCTAGGTCATAAAACAAGTCCTAGGTTTGATCCGAAGTAATTGAGTATTGTTGATTCTCTAAGGAAGTGCTTAATGCTCATCTCTCACATGAGAAAGCAGTCAGTAAGGATGTCTGTTACACGGAGAGTGAAGTTTCAATGGAGAAAAGTCTGTGTCTCAAATTATGGTGGTGCTTGTGGATGATTTAATTGTGAGCTAATGTAAATGGTGTCTAGAAAACCAGACAGATCTTCTACATGTAGTTATAAATCAGAATAAGAGAGAAGAAGGCTGCAGTATTTTTGAAGGCTGATACCAGGCAGTGTTTTGGGGCTAGAAACAAATGTTATTCAATAAAATAACTAGGGAGTGGTTTTTTCTGATGCTATAAAACACCTATTTCTTCCCACATAAGGTGAAGATCACTTGACTTTATCATACAATTCAGGTGTTTGAGACAAGGTTCCTTGGGCAAGGAATAGTCACTGTATTTCTCAGTGTGTTTTGCTCCTATGGCAGGTCTGCAAATGCGGTAAGTGCTTGTGATACTGTTAGCTAAAGGACTGTTCCTTTAGCTCAAGTAGGGGAGATGATCACTTGGAAGAGAGGCTTTTGAATCCTTTTTTCCAGAGTAGGAGGAGTTCCTGTCAATTTTGCCAGTGCTGTTTTAAAGCAGCTTCCATTACATATTCTTAACTTTGTTTCACTAATGGGAGCTCACCTTCCAGTCTCTCTGACCTTTCTCAGTGAGGTTAGCTTCTATTGAATCCACCCTGCCAGTACGTTAGGTTGTAATTCCCTTTTACGAAGTCAACTTTTGCCTTTCTTTATTCTGTCACTTGTGTTTTTGATCATCATCTTCCCTCGGTTCTCAGAAATATTTTGTATTCATTAATCCTTACCTTTCCCACTGATACACTGCTTCTCTCTCTTAGTACCTCCAAAGAAACCAGTTCCTTCTACTCCAACTGTTTGGTTTGCTCACTAGCTTTAAGATCTCTACACCTACAACTTTTTCTCCCTCTTCAAAGCTAGTCATGACAATGTGACAGCTCACGTTTTCTTTCTCCAGATGCTGCATGTATCTGTAACTCTAGCATTTTATTTCTGAACTTGAATTCTCATGCCACTAACACTGCACATGAAATTGTCCCCGTGAAGAGAGTTATCCTGACAAGTAGTATTACTACAGAAATGGGTGATCTATGCACCATGAAAGCCAGCAGAACTGATGCTTAAGGACTCGCATTTCGTGTATGAGGACTCACATTCTGTGTGTGAGAGAGCAGAGCCATGGTGCAGATCGTCTAAGAGACAGATCTGATCCTAATTTTCTTTGTTAAAAAGTTAACTGACAAACTGCTGATGGATTCTATTTGCTCCTAGAACCAAAAGAAGCAATTTTAAGTTAACAGCCTGTGCCCTTTTTCCTTGCTAGTCTTCCAAGGCTCAGAATGCTCTCTTAAGATCTATTCACTTCTACAGAGCTTAGCTTTTGTCTACAAAATGTATTAGAAGATTCTGCAAGAGAGCCTGAAGTACAGAATTAGGCTTTATTGCAGCTTCTCTAGAAAGGAGTCGTCTAGCCCTGTGTTTTCCTCATGGGTGGTAGCTTCCTGCTAGCTCATCATGGGAAATATTGTCATTCTAATGCCAGCCAAATTTAAAAAAATCTATTTTAAAAATGCTTTAACCTCATTTATTTATTGGTGTGGGGTAAGGAAGAGAGCGAGTTCTTCACAGAAAATCAAAATGCCCAGAAATGAGTCAGATGTAGCCAACCTGAAAATGTCAGATTATAAAGTTCAGCATTTTTGAATTGGGGTTGAGGTGAGGGAGACCCATTTATACTTTGCCATTTCAAGCAAGTATTACTTTTTTCACATTCCCATAATTCAAAGAACAGGTGAATGAACCTGTCTAAGACTGTAAAATTAAAAAGAAAAATCACATTTGGAAAGAAGGAAAACTAACCATTTCACAAAGTAAAAATCAAGATGGAACATTTCAGCTCTAAATGAAAAATTACATGAACATGATTAGCACAAGAATGTGGGTTTGTAGTGCAAAGTCTAATGCAGTGATGAGCCCCTTCTTTCACACAAACCATAAAATGTGAAAAAATCCCAGGATATGAAGAGTAGTCACAAAGTATAAAAAATTTTCAAAACTGGAATTTAGTTTTCTGAAGAGTCTTCAGATAGATCTCTTAATTACATGATGACGTTTTCTTCCAAAAAAAAATTTTTTGTGAAGTGTCCAGATTAAGAGATCCAATATCCATCCTGTTCTGTGTGTTACCCTCTCCCCTTCCCCTCCATTTACTGATTATTGTGACCCTGCTGTGAGACCAGAAGTTTTAATAGCTGAATCTATTTTCTTACTGTACTTCACAATGTTTTAATGAATTTTTCAGAGTAGCATTACCTCCTGGGCTTCTATTGATACCCTGTAGCAGGTTCAAGTATTAAAACTTCAGCAGGTTGAATCCCGGACTGTCTTCCTGGTCACTGAAGAACTGAGGAACATGCAATTATTGGTCGTATCTGTTAAGCCTGGATCAAGGGCCATTCTTCACGTTTTCATTGTAGAGATAGGATTAAGAATCCGTTCTCTGGAGCAACTTCTGATTGTATTTATCAGTGAAATCTTCCTTCAGTCTTCTGTCTCATTCACTGCAAAGCTCTCTGCTTTTACTACAAAAAAAAAAAAAAAAAAGGTTTGGATCTGTCTATAAACTCCTTCTCCAGTGAGTTGCTGTGTAAATCTTCATTGTGTTTAGACTAGAGTAAGAAGGCTGAAACTACTGGAAGGCATTTTACTCCTAGTTTGTGAATACGTAACAATATTATTTTTTAAAATACCAGTTTTATGCTGTTTTGTGTTAAGATTTTGTTATGCTGTTGAAAAAAAAAAATAGAGATTGAGTCTGCTTCCTTAGTCTATGAGCAACATTTTAACCTTTTGATCACCAGGCAGGTTTGTGCCATCTGAAGTAATGAAGTGTTAAGAAAAATAACTGGTTCTGCTGGAACTGTGTTAGTGGGGTATATGGTACACTCCTTGCTAGAAGTACCATTATTGTATCATTTTCCTAGCAATCCTGGATCCCATTCAGATCAAATCATTCATCTGACCTCACATGCTAATTACTGGACATCTTTTTTTTTTTTCTTTTTTTTTTTTCTTTTCCCCACAGCTACATATGCTTTGCTCTAGTGCTCCACATAAATCTGACCCTTTTTCCCGTTCCAGACTTCTCTACTACTCACCTTTACCATCCCAGTTCTGTTTTCTGTTTCCAGAGTTCTTCTCCAGATGTCTTGTTTAGTAACTGGGCTTTTTTAACAGCCCCCTCTCCTTCCCTCCACCCCTCTTATGCAGGTTTACTGATCTTTGTATTTATTGCTCTCGCTTTCATTTCCCACACAATCTCACTTGTAGTGTCCTTACTCCTATTCTGGTAGCAGGTTGACTCTTGTTCCCGTTTGAAAACTAACAAAACCCCATTTTTCCTCCAAATTGCTTGTGGCTATGTGGAGAAAAGCTTTACCTGCTCATTGCCCAAGTAGCCAAATCTGTGCTGGCTTCACCAAATTAGAACAAACAAACAAATAAATAAATCTGAGGAGAGTTTTGCTATGTCCCTGAACGTGTGAGATAAAATGTGTTGAACACATGCTGAATTTCCAGAGAACGCAGCTGTTAAACTTTAAAACCTACGGGAAATTTCACGTAATTATAAAGTATACAAACTTCTCTTCTTCCATGTGAAGAATTCTTCTATGTTGTTAAGATGCGTTAGAAGTGTTATTGTTTCAATCAAGTGTCAAGTCTTTCCACCAATGCAGGGAAGCCTTCAGATTTTCTCAGGAAAACCTAGCTTGTCCGTGTTAAAGCATTCCCATTTTCTCTTGGCAAACTATATATAGCAAACCATGAAATTTTGATGAAGCATTTATTGAAACAGCATTAGAAACTTTGGGGGGGTTGTTTTGTGTTTTTTTTTATTTCTTTTCCCTGTGTAAAATGTTAGCATAATGACATTTGTGCAAAACTATACCCAGCTGTGCTTACAGTGGTGTCCTGTGTCAGGAAGCGTTGGGCTGCTCTAGGTCAGCACACAGTTCCCATCTTACCCTTGGCACATCATGGGTGATCTGGAATGTTTTCCCCAGGCCTGCTAGGATGTTCCAGTGCTTGCACTGTGCCGCACTGCATTGATGTGAAAGCCAGTTAGGTAAGAAAAACAATGTGAATTAACGTAAGCAGAATGCTTGACTACTAGATCTCCTGCATAGGGAGTATTTAAAGAATTTCCAGAAAATACATCTGTACACATGTGAGTGTCTTGCAGGATGGAGCTATAAAGTGAAAAGCAATTACATCTGTGGGTATGCAACTACCATGTCTCCAAGCGTATAGGTGAGAGGGAGAAAATGCATGATAATGTTGGCATCAGAGATTTCAGTAGCAATCCAACTTAACTGCATTACTCACAATTGGAAGAGAGATATATGTTGATGGATAGATGCAGAGAGTGAAAGAGATTGGTATCTATGTAGGCATTTATGTGCTTGAAAATAAGATGGAGCGAAGATAAAATGCAGTTAAAGCAGTGCAATCTGAGAAGTAACACTGTTCTGTAACCATTTTAACCTGTAGAAATGTTCACGTGTGTGGTTCAGCTCATTATTTATGTACATGGAGTTCCTGAAGATGACAATTAATTACCAAATGAGGGTGTACCTTGTTAGGCTCTAAATTGTTTAAAAAAAGAAAAGAGTTTTAATGTTTAATTTTGTATGTGATGAGAGGAAATATTTTCATGGGACTTTTTTCGCTTTATTTAAACTGACCTGTGTATTATTTCAGTGTGTTGTGAGCATCTAACAGACATACTCAACGGAGAAATTGTTGAAAACGTTGTTAGCGCTTTGCTTTCTGGAAAACAGTCTATAATCCAGTTTGTCAAATGAATTTTCTAGATTGCCTTGCAGCATATGCAGAGTACTTAAAAATGTTACAGTTACCTCTTGGAAGAGCTGGAGGAGGTGGAAGGGGAGAAGTACATGCAAAAGCAAACAGGCAAAAATTCAGCAAGAGGTGTAATGGAAGTTTTACAATGAGAGCACTCAAGTTCTTTAAAATGCTGGGTAGTGGTTGCACTATCAGGGGACACTCCCCTTTCCCCCATAGCTATGTAAAATATTGAACACGTATAAGATTTTATTCAACAATCTAAACCTAAACTATCAAATGCACTTCTCTGACAAAGTTTTTTGCAAGACTTTTAAATATTGGGTGCTTGCTAAAGTCGATGGATGCCCCTCTGACTCTAAGTCTACTGTTCAAAATTGCTATAAGGATTAAAAATTTTACTTCTACTACTGGGACATTTAACACATTTTAGAAGACATGTAAGCAATTGTCATATTTGACTTTCCGTAGAATTTAGAACTTGGACTGACTTTGTTAACTACACTAAAGCAGGGAGAAATGTTTTCCCTGTGCATTATGTTTAGGTAATAGGTAGTCTTAAGCTATTGTTTCTTCTAGGCTAACTTATATTCTTCTTAACAAAATCATGCTTACAGTATTTGTCAGGAAACTATGGAGGGCAAAGATACAAACTCTTAACAAACAGACAGGGTTTCACAGAGAAGTGAGAAAACACTTTGCAAGATTCATGGTCTGAATTAAGCTGCTAGCTGATTAGCTTTTGCAGCTATTTTTCCAACCACTCAAGGAAGGCCAATGTGTGTTACAATAAATCTAGAGGTCTTAGAGGCTGATATTCCTGTATCTGAGCCTCTCGATTTCCAAAATGTCAGGAGTGCTTATAAATCAGAAGATTCTGTTTCGTATTCTGGGCAATGTGCCTTTGAAGCCAGGCTGGAGGGAGCACCATGGCTGTTGTCTTTTGGCTGAAACCCTCAAGAATTGTCTAGAGGAAAAAAAAAAAAAAACTTCTATGTGGGAAAAGACCACCTCGGTCTGTTGCCAGGAGGTGTCACTACAGCTCAGGAGTAACTATTTTGTCCCCTGAGACGCACTAATAGTTTTAAAGATCAGTGCTGGTGTCATCAGGTGCAATAAGGCACTGCTCTTTGTCATATGTCCGAAGAAGGAGCACTGAAATTGTGCAGTCTACTAATTAATATATAAACAAACAACGAGAGCATCCTAACGTGTGCTAAATGTCCCTCAAAAACACGCTTGCTATAACGATACTGCTATGTGCATGCAAGTGGTATGTGTACATCCTTCCTTTGGGGAATTAGTGCTTACCTAGAGCTATCTGATGCAGTCGTTTGTACTCCCTTGGTCCTATTCATCTCTGAGGGTTGTAGCAGAATCTCAGCAATCACTGATCAAACGTATTACGCTAGAATTAGCATGGCAAGATATCTATTCAAAACCATGAGGGTGAAAGTGTCAGTCTGAAGGAGATGGAGCCCTAAGTAGGTTTGGGAATCAAATGCTACTGATACCACTCTTTCAAAACAATTTAAATCATTTATTTTAATGCATGAGGAGCTTTTTATTCTCAATCAGTTTTGCACAGCATATTATATCTATTTTATACAGCCTGCTAATGAGCTGAGGACTTGTTAATTATATGTGTGTGAAGTGGCATAGCTGCTGAATTATGCACATTATTTTTCTTTACAATGAAGCCTTGCTCTTAACTGTGTCTATCCTGGTTGAAAATGTGTACCTCGGATAGCTGTTACTGACTTACCTACTGTCACTTCATTATCGTCAGTCTTAGGAGTTTGGTGGCATGAACAGTTAGTCTGAAAGATAGAAGAGCTGGCTAGGCAATTAAAAAATACACTTCCTGAGTTGCATAAAACAGCTGTTGGGAATTTTATATCCCCTGAAATAAAAGAAAAAAAGAGAGTGTAAAATCTGCAGTGGTTCACTTCATTTTCTGTCTTTGGCTGTCCAGTTTGTAATTCGTTAGTTTTCCTATTTAATATTGTCATCTTGATATGGAAAAACAATTAAAACTCTCAAACGTACCCCGCCCCAACCAAATCTTAAGTTGTACGTGTTATTTACAGCAAAATACTCCATTATACCAGATTAGTGCTGTGAGAATTGGAATCTAAGTAGAGATAGGTGCAATATTTCCTGAATTTGTTACCCTTACAAAGAGTGTAAAATGCAATGGTAAAGCTGATCAGCTGTTTCTTACCTTGGATAATTTCAGAAAGCTACAAAAACTTGCAATGCTGGTGTACCAGTTACTTACTAAACAATACGTTGGTGTCTAGTATAGAGTTTAAATCATTACATGGAAATAAGATTTTCAAAATCCCGGTATCTTTTACTATGAATTATTCATATTAATGAATACTGATATCTAGCTCAGTATGTGTTGAATGGGGCTGATGTTTAATTTACATGTGTTGGAGGTCATTCTCATAGATCTAGGGGAACATCGATGATGAAAGTGAACTGGTATACCTCTGCTTTTATGGAGGGCTCTAACTTCCATTCATATTTACACTGTGAGGCTGCTATTAAAGTCTGGCCATGTAGCGCTTTTTAGGGTATGTTTGTGATCAGAACAGTTTATTTTTTAGCCTCCATTGGTGAAAGATGTGAAAAAAGAAAAGTGAAAACCTGTGCAGAAAAATTGCAAAATTATATCACTTGCACCTTGGGCATCTCTGTCACTTCTTAATCATTGCTTATGCTTTCAAGTTTCATTCTGACATTTAAAGTGGCGATTTTGATTTAGGAGCCTTAAGTGGATGGAGATCAGCTTACGTTAGCAGTTTTCTCAAGTCAGTATCGCGCTGCACATGTCGGAAGCTTCAGATGGTCTGGGGCTTGCTGCTCGAGTACGTGTCCCTTAAAGAGCACTTTGATTTACAGTGCTCTCTCTTCTTCCCGAGCTGTGGGTTATGGGGTCTGCTGCAGGCTAATGGAACACTCCTGCGTTTGTGCAGGTGCTGCTGGAAATCAGAGGTAGTTTAAACTGATATTTCTATCATGTTAAAAATTATGAACTTCAGCAGTGTCATGACTGCAGCAGGACTGGTAGGCTGGAAGTCTGAACTGCTTTTCAGTGGCAAGCATTGATTCTTTCAAAAAAAATCCAATTCCAAACCACAAAAAAACCCAACCAAAACCAAACACCCAAACAAAAAAAACCCCTCCTCACAAAAACCTGTCAGTTTTCAGTTCAGAAATAGGTGGTCTCTTTTTCCTGAAGATAATTATGTTGTAAAAGTGAAAGATTTATGGCAAGTGGAAATGGCTAGTGAAAAGTAATTTTGCTGGAGATTTCTGAAACTTGGTGGGGGAGGGAGAAGGTAAGAAAAATAAAACTTTACTAATAATATTATAAATGTAATAAAAGGAACCACAGCTTTTTTGATATCTTATATATTTGAGTTGTAGATGACTAAAATAAGCAGAAGAAAGTCATTGGACCTTCTTGATCACAGAGCTTGGCTGCATAAATTGTCCGGAAACAAAGTGTTTGTAATATTGTCATTTGAACACTCAATCAATAATAGTGTGTGTTCACACTCAGGGCTGCATTAGTGAACTTCAGTATCAGGGTCTTCTATGTTTTTCTCTCATTATTGAATTTGGGTTTTTTTGTGTGATACCAAATTCAAGCAAATTAAAAAAAAAAAAAGGCATGTCAGAGTATGTGCATCTTGGACACTTACTTGTGGGGACAGGAACAGGTTCAAAGCAAAAAAAATAATGTTAAATTAGCCTGAAGGCTTCCTCACTCTTCCTTGTTGCAGTTTATGCAGAGAGCGTCCAAGAGATTTCATTTGTTGCGCTAACATCAGCTTGTTTCAAATAAGCCATGAAATGACTATTAGACAGATTATCAGCTTTAAAGGATTATATGCATTTTTCATCTTAGGTGCTGCTGCAATATCAACACAATAACAATAATCAGCTTAGTTAAGTTCAGGCAGGTGGTCTAAAGGGAAAAGTGCATTTCCCCTCCATCTTCAACAGCAGAACATGTGATTATGTAGACAATAATTAGGGAAATTGCTTAGAGGCATTTTGAAGTCTTATGTTCTAGGTAACCAGGGTTGGTTTGTTTTTTTTCTAAGTATTCTTTTAACCTACTGATTCCATGGCATGACTTGGACGTGAAGAACTGCAATTTTCTTGTTTTGTAAAGGAGAGTGGTGTACCATGGCAAGAGGGTGAGTGGATTTCCCTTCCTAGCTAGTTAATAACCTTGCAGTCATTTAGGTTTTATTATGGAAAGGAAATTACTCTTTCTTTTTTTTTTTCTTCCTTCTTTCCCATACACAGTATAGTTTCTATTCCTGCCTTTGAACCATAGTACCTTTGCAAGTAAAGGTACTCTATGATCATTTCCTTCCCTGGTGTGTAAAGTGGTGGTAACAGTGGAACTGAGCTCGTGGCTCTTAGTGGCTTCTTTGTATTCTTCACTGGGTCAGCTGCTGCTGCAGAGCCAAGGGGGTGCTGAGGCTTCACCAGACATGTCACGTCTTTGTCTTTAAGACTGAGGGTTAATTCCAGAGCAACTTTTAACTACCGCACAATTCCCAGTAACTTGGAATTTTCTGTTCCATAATAGACACACTGTGTTTCCTCAAGTTGTTAAATGTCTAAATTAGTTTATTTCTCTAAAATTTAATTACTTGCTTTACTGGCTGTTTGTCCTAGTAAGT
>NW_009707876.1:0-10676 GCF_000703405.1 Apaloderma vittatum | reverse complement strand
AATAAAAATAAAAATAAAAATAAAAATAAAGAAAATCTAGCCCCAGTTGGCTCAGTATGTCCCAGCCTCACTCCCTTGCACTCATTCTCCAGCTAGAACAATTCTTTTCCAGAGTGACAAGCTGACCCTAAGCTGAGGCTTACCAGGATTTCACAGAGCCACAACACCAGCTTGCCTCATTTTTTTTATTTTATTTCTTTTAAAAACCCGCTCTCAGGGCTTCATGTTGGCAGAGGAAGGGCCCCCAACGAGCCAGATACTTTGAGAGCTTGGCTTGGATATCCCCCACCATAACTCACAAATACTCCTCATGTGCAAAGCGCTTGCAATCTGTGAGGCTTGCCTGGTTCACGAGGATTTTCAGGGTATTGCCCTTCACCTGAGGGTACAAACCGTGCTGCTGTTATGAATTCCCTACCTACATGTTCATTTTTCAAGGGCCAGACTTGGTAACATTTAAGGTGAAGTTTTAAAGGTTAGGAGGAAGCAAATCCATCCCTGTTTCACTTCTCCCACTCCACACCCACACAGGGTGATTTCTCCTCTTCTTAGGAAGATCTTCTTAAAATTAGGTGGTGAGCTAAGAAGCCGCTGGTTAATCTCGCTGTTCTTTGCAAGATGCCACAGGAGAGCTTGTTGCTCACGTGGGGCCTGTAGTCAGCACGGCTTCATCCCGGGCCACTGCTATCGCTTCCATCAGGAGCCCGGGCTCTTGGGTAATTCCAAAACTGGAGACAAACTGAACCAACAAGGCAGAAAACCACCCCCAACAGCAATTTTAGACAGACTGAGCAAGCAACCTTTACTCTGGTGCTAAAGCCACCTCACCAAGGCAGGTCTCAGCACGCCTCTCTTATCTCAGGACTGCGCACAAAGTCTTGACGAGATGCCTTGACTTTCTAACCCGCCATCAGCTACACACACACACACAAAGCAAAACAAAACAAAAAACACACCCCAGCTTTGCAAAGAATATTTAAAAGTGTGATGAAATAAGACTATTTCAGCAAGCTGAGTGTTTTCTTTCTGGGAGGTGAAGGACGGGGGTAAGGACACCGAGCTAGTGGGTGTCACCCTCAACCATTTCTCATTTTTGGGCACCAAGACCACCCATGTTAGCTCAGGTTTCCCTGGAACTTCATCAATTCCAGATGATTTGGGAACTTTTTTCCCCCGCTTCTGAGTACAGAGCATATAATATCTGGCCGGCAGCTTCCTGACAAATTGTCCCCATGACATAGCTTTCCCGGTTTAGCCATTCTGCTTGCTAGTTTTCTCACTTAATAAAAACCAAAAAAATGGCATTAAGAGGTGAAGCACTGCCACTGACGACAGGACTGTTTGCAGGAGCGGGGAATCCCTCTTGAGGCCAGGTCCAGCTCGCAGATGTTAGCATGAAAAGAGACCTCACACCGAGGACCTGCAGCAGTCACATCTGGCTACCACCTTCTGCTTTTGCCAAACTTCTGCTCAGATTTTGGGGGTTTTCCCCTGAAGATAAACCTCCCAGATAGTGTCACATGAGGCTTCTTAGGAAGGACCTGTGGGCTTCTCGGTGGTCACATACAGCTGAATCACTTTACTGCGGGGCAGGGAGAGAAGAGGTGGCCTCAAACTTGATTTTTAGCCCTGTTTCCTGCAGCAAAACCTGACTCAATTTCCACGGGCTGGCATCCAAGAGCAACATCTCTCTTATCAATCAGTTTGACCGGGCTGGCACCAAAGCTTGTCTGGCTCCATATAAAGCCTGATGCTGGTTTTTTCATGCCTGCGGCACATAAATTCCTTCCGCCATCGTTGCCTCGCCCTCTTCATGCAGGATTCCGCACTTTGCACGAGCACGTGAGGCGTCTCTGTTGGGCAATCTCAGGAGGCTGGCCAGAGGCCCCTGCAGGCTCTGTTTTCGCAAGCTGCTACAGTCAGCTCTGGGGAGAAACACTGTAATTGCAGAAAGAAAAAAAAAAATTAGAATAAACAGAGGTATTTTCTGCAGCAGCCTGGGATCAGCGGCTTGAGTCAGCCCGGCGACCAATCCGTTCCTCTCCCCAGGCATTTTTTTGCCCGGATCCAGTTTGCTCTCTGCAGGTTTGTGGAAGCGTGGGGTGAAAGCACTTGAGGACCCTCCCCTTTTGGCAGCTGAGCCAGGGCAGAGCTCTCAATTAAGGCTGGCATGATCCTTCCCATGTCTGGCTCAGCCACAACTTAATTATCAAAAGGGGTCGCATCAAGTGCACTGGATTTTCCAAGAAAAGCGTAACGTAAAGCCTCCAATCACTGCAGCTGATTCACATTTCAGTATTTCCTTCATCAGCAGTCACAAGTTTTACAATTTAGCTACAAGCTGCATTTTGTTTCAAGTTTTCCTCAGCATTTTAAGTACCCCTTAGTGGAATTAGGCCCCTGTTCCAAGATAAACCATATCCTAGGGCAACTGTTACTTAAAACCGAGTGAAACAACGTAAAGATAGTCAGCAGCCATAAATACTTTGCCCTCATGAACCAGGATTTATGACCAGCGCAGTCACCAGAACAGCAGATGATTCCTCCCTAAGTACAGGGGAATCAGCAGCGCAGCATCACCTCGTAAAGCCCGTGCTTTAAAGGATATGCACAACGATGCAGAATCCCTGTCCCTGCTCTCATTGTGTCATGTTTTCAGGGCTGCAAGCAGTTAGAAAACAGCCAAACCTCTGCAACAGACTTTGAAGGAGGAAGAGTTTTCTTTTTATAAATCCCCTCCCTCAAAAAAACACAAACAAAACCACATTAGAAATATACATCTAGGTTATCCAATGTTGTCTGAAAGATGGGTGGTAAATCAGTTGGTTTTAGTAACACCAGGAAGAAAATAAAGGAAAATGAATAACAGATTGAAAAAGTATGTATCGGAAATCTCAAGAGAATAAAGCGTGACCAAACAAAATGAGAAGGATTTTAGGAAACCTTTGGTTCCTGTTCACGCTACAACAGAGGAAAAACTCCCCAGCAGCCCCCAGGAAGGGCTACCCCTTTTCTAAGAGCTTGCCTCTCTCAAAGGGTGGCATTGCAAAAGTAAGCACATTTTTAGTTTGGGTCTTCCAAGCCTAAGGAGGGGAAAGCACCACACCTCCTCTTCCCTTCAGAGAACTCAGCACCATCATCACAAGGCTCTGTCCCCAGGGAACAAAACCAAGCGTTGCTCAGGTGTCACACAGCCTGATGCTCCTCTTTTCCACGTGTTCGCTCCAAGAGAAAAGGCAACACATTCCCTGTCCTCACCTTCCACCTCCTCCTCCTTTACCTGCCCATCACACGGGGGCTTGTCTGGGCAGCACAAATGCCACCAACTTGCTTTGAGCATTATGAAACTTGCCTGCCAAAACCAAAAAGGTTTTTTAACAAAACACAGGGCTGAGTCCCATTTATCTGCTTTCTGGCTTGCAGGTTTTCAAGGATTACAACTTGGAAGCTCTAAGGGGCATTTTTTTTTTTTTCAGCAGCACAGACTGTTTAAATCCAGCCCTTTTACAGGAGATGGAAAAAATCTACTTTTGACTTGGTGCAGTTCACACCGAAGTGATTAGATAATCACGGGACTCCGGAAGCCACGGCTTTAAGAAAAAGCACAAAGTACTCTAGGCTTTACAGAAGAAATAAGAGTTGGCAGGGGACAAAAAGCAACAAGGCCTTCTGTAAGGAACTGAACTGAGAAGAAACCCATCCCCCAGATGGGTGTCAAAACGCTTGCTTTCTCTTCCCTCATTATCAGGAGCAAGAGGGTAGGCCCTAAAGGGAAAAGATTATTTGGGGAAGAAGGCACAAAATCAGAAGAATTTGGATGGGAAGTAAAAGCCCAAGTAACCTGCCCTCAAAAATATGGATGGAGCAATAGGGTGTTAGCTGGCACTTTGAGAAAGGAGTGAGACTAGATCGCAGCGACCGTATAGTCCAAGATCTTAATAAGCCTACATTTAAGCCAGGCAGCGGATTTCAGTGAGGTTTGCAAGAGCAGCTAACCAGTGGCCAAAACCGACACGAGTCCGGATAATCAAAAAGTCACGAGGACACGGTGGGGGAAGTGAGTCCAGCTGCTGTGGCTTCCATCGTGAGGTCTTTCATTATGTTCTGGTCACCAGGGACACGCACAACCCACACCCAGAGTCGCACGCATCTGAATAGTTTCTGTCTCATACAGAAGGCTAAAAATACAGCCAGAGACCCAATCTCCCTCTTTCACTGTCCCAGATAAGTCTGGGACTTAAATAGTTGAAAGCAAGTTTACAAAACCTTTGAACACCTCTTTAAAACAGCTAACACGGGGCGATAACGATGTTTTACGGATTCTGCAGGTGGTGCCATGACTAACAAGGTACTGCCAGCCTGCAGCCTGGTTTTCCTGGGGGATCACAGTTTCCATGATTATCACCTAACGTGTGTCTTTGAAACTTGCTCTTCGCCTCTTCCCAGACTCAAATTGGTTTGATAGAGGGTTTTAACTCTCAACTTGTAAATCACAGGCCTGAGAAAAGTCAGCACCACACACCCACACAAGCTCAGCTAAGCCTGGAAACAGCTAAATCAAAACTCACCGTTTTGTTGAGCTTTGTTTGTCAAGGCCAACACTGGGGAAGAAACAAACCCTCTTTATCCTTTCCAAGAGAAGGGCAGAGAAGCGTAGGAGTTAGCTCCCAACTCTGGGCACAGCCAGCTGCAGAACAAAAGCGTGGCTGCACCCACAGAAAAGACACCAGTGCAAGAAATCGCTCTGGGAAGAACAGCAAATGACATTCCTGGCTTAGTGCACTGGATCAAGTCCGCCACTTGTGGAAGCACAATGGGAAAAATCAACCCCAGACCTCTCAGGAGCCTGACACCAACCTGCTAGAAGAAGAAACTCCCTGTTTCCAACTCCCTTTATTAGGCCATGCTGCCCTTTGAAACTCACTCAACAGCTGCTTCCCGTTAGGTTGTAGGGGTTTTTTTGATCAGCTGCAACTAATCTCTCTCTGCGCTCCTTTGGTTGGACAAGGTTCCGAGCCATGTTCTGTCCTTGCTAATACAGCTGTAAGCGGGTGGTCATCTCCAAGGTGGACCTAGTCCTCTCTCTTTTGGTGACCTATGGGTCTTCCACCTGGAGAGTCCTGCCCGGTGTCTCGTTCCACATCACACCCTTCACATGAGACCCACTACATCCAGAACTGCAAATGTGGAGAAGCATGGCTCATCCTTGCAGGATTCAGCAGTGTGGTTTCCTGGAGGTGGATCTTCCAGAGACCCACCTACAGAGCTTGGCTGACGCTATGGACATCCCGAACAAAGTCCGCTGGCTTCTGGGCAGGGTCCTTTGTTCTTTATCTGCGCCGGTGCTTTTATTTCAGTTTCTTTGTGGGAAAGACCCTGGTTGTGAGCAAGGCTCCAAAGGTCCCGGTACTCTTATTGTGTGTTAAGTAGCAAGGGTTTGGTTATCGCCAAGAGTCTGGTTATCAAAGACAGACAAGGTTTCCAGCCAAGGGATATTATCTCCCTTTTGTAAGCAGACTGACAAGGTTACAGCACGACTCCAATGGGATTGTCAGAAGCCACTGTTGGCCCTCCTGCAAACAGTGGCTGAGCTCTGGAAGGAATTAAACACACACACACACACACACACAAAAATAAAAAATTTCAGTCAAGCAAACTAGTCACACGCAAGAGTGAGCTCCGATCCTTCGGGCTGGGGGCCAGCATGGTCCCTTCCCTTCCTTAGGTGGATTTAATCATGAAATTGCAGGGCAGCAGAAAAGATGAGCTGCAAATAACACATTAGGGTAAAGTGCGTCAATGAACCTCGCTCACTAGAGTACTCAGCTTGAGGACCCTCTTCCAGCCTGAGTTTTCTTAAAGGTCTCATCAACATTTGGAGAGACTTTGATGAAACTACGCTCTTGCAAACATCTTGATGCTGAGGGTTTGGCTAAGATATTAATAAGTCACTGTAACCAGAACTGATTTTCATACCCTTAAGACCATCTCATGGTGTTCTCGGTGAAAAGCAGGAGAGGACACCCTGCAGCAGAGAGCATCCTTGGCATCCCGTATTATACCATCAGTGGGAGTTCTAAGAGGAAGTGGCTAACCCACCCCAGAGCAAAGCTACATTTTCTGGGGTTTTAGCACAAACTCAGTGCAGCTTTGGAAATCTTGTTGCAAACACCTGCTTCGCCGTGAAAACTTCACAAGCAGAACCCAGCAGGGCGATGCGGCTGAATAGCTTGGCGCATTCTGGATGCTGAGTGCCCAAAAACCTGAGTCACCCCTGCGGGGTTTTTCTCAGTGCTGAGCACTTCTCATTGAAAGTCAGTTCTCGCTTCCTTCTTTCGGAGGGGTGAAAATGGGACAAGTTACGGTTTTGCAGGCATTTCCTCTCTTGCTAAGGCTCAGGGTGGGTGCCATTTAACACAATTGTCTCCTCTTCGCAGGGAGTTTCTCTTCAGATCAGAAAGAAAAACCTGCTCTCAGCCTCCCAGCCAGAAATGTCGGGCAAAAGGAGCTTTATTTGGTTGATTCTAAATAAGAATTCCCTGCCTTGAATGGGAGACACTTGTGGTCTGCATGCAATCTCCCCTCTTTTCCCCAAAATATCCTGCTCACCTAGGAAAGCAGCATCCTTTCTGGATATCCCTGGAATGGGGACACAATAGGCATTTTCTACCAACGTCCCTACATTAAGGTTTGTCAGCCTCTCTTCTCAACAGACGCCCCACTGGCTCGGCCGCTCTCGTCACGTCAGAGCGTCACAGCTTTGGAAAGCGATCGCGACAACTAAAAATAAACCGACTTTTTCCTTTCGCCCTCAGCAGCTTTAAAGAAGCAGAACTGAAAAAAAGGAACAGAAAACACGGGGCAGAATCATTTGAAGATCTTGCACACGTTGGGGGGCAGGGAGCTGCAGAAGGCAGGGAGAGAAGGATGTGAGGAGGGCAGTCAAATGCACATCGGCCGTGAACACTGAGATTCCCACCAAGATCCCACCCTAATTATGTCTCAATTACGTCCTTTCCCCCAGGCCCCGGGTCCTGCCATCGGGGCTGCCTTTTGGCCTTGACACGCCCTTCTACTTCACGAAACGTGCTTTGCTTTTTCTTTGTCCATGCCGATTTGCCGGCCAAGAGAGGCATTAAAATGAAGAGAGGCTCCCAGGTGCCAAGAAGAAGAAGCGGGCGCTGCGAGGGGAAGGTTGGGCAGGGAGCCCTTCCCCGAAACCGAATCCAGCGCTGAGGCAGCACCCGCTCCCAGTAAAGGGTCACAGCTGGGGAAACTGGGCCCCCAGTTTGCGAAGAGGCGAGCGGCCACCAGGGCGCGCCGTGAGCCCGCGGCGGGCAGCGGCTAATTAACGGCATCTTCATTAACTCAGAGATAGTGTTAAAGCACTCAGTTTCAAATTTCAGCCCTTTTGTGTACATATATATATAAAATCCTTGCCATGGGGACCTGTCAGCAGCAGAGAGGGTGAAACACACCCTGTTTATAGTTACACAGGAGGAGTTTTCCTGACAGGTGGGTTTGCATTTTAATTATTGACAGATCTTTAAAAAAAAAAAACAGCTAGGAAGGGTTGAGCTTATAGCCCTGCATTCTGGTAAGCAGGGTAGCCTTAGAACAAGAGGGTGAAAACCCACTTGCAAAGTTTATGTGGGAAGGTCAGCCAAGAGAAAAAGTCCAAGGAGAGGCGGATCAATCTTTGGCTGGACATGGCATCCGGCCCTTGGAAGAAAAACAGATTTTCACATTGATGCCTTCCTCATTTAGCCTTGAAACAAAGCCAGAGCACCTTTTCCATCTCATAACCTCGGACAACAAGCGTCCTTCCACTGCCTCTCATTTCCAAGTCACATCGTGACCTCCTGGGAAGTAAAATCCTGAAGTGCCTCTGGGAGAAGCAGTGGAACTGGGTTTCTCTGGCACTGAAGCTTCCAGACCATTTTCCCAGGCGCCTCATCACCATGTCCTGCTGCCTGATGCCACCATGAAGGGATGCGGGGAGAGGATTTGGTGACCCAGCTATAGCAGTGCAAAGACCAACAGAGGCATTTTTAAATCAGAGCCCAACTTGGTTGCTGCCACATCACTGTCTTGGACCGAGGGCAGAAAATAAGCCTTTATTCCCCCAAACCCCAGAGCATCCTTGTTGCTATAGTGACATGTCCCTCTTTCCTTGCTCCTGGAGTCATTCTGGGGGCCTCTCCCCTGCTGCCTCCATGTGCAAAGCAAGGAGTGAGGAAAACACAGTTGTCCCTGTTATCTCTGGGGAAGAGGAGTGGGTGAGTGAGGGAACATGATCCCGCAGCTGGCAAAGGGCGAAGGAAACACAATTCCCTGCCTCTCCTATCACCTCGTTCAGGAAAAAGGCGTTTTGTTCCTCCCTGCACCAGCTTTACTTATTGATGAAGCGGGAAGGCGTTCTCCAGCCCGAGCTCCATGTGTGCATGCGGAGCAGGCAAGGCACACAAAATCTGAGGCAGAGTTCCCTGTTTCAACTAAAATAATGAGCGAGGAGCTTAAAAATACTTTGCCACGTTTCAAAACCCTACGAAACCCTGGCGGTGTACAGCCAGCCAGACTTACCCACTTTTTGTGATGTGATTAACCTGACAGCCTATGCAGGCCTGATCCCATGAGCCTCGCTTTTGGCCTCATTTAGGCAGAGTTTGCGAGACGCTGCTCTTTGCCCCGGCTCCATCGGAGCCAGACCCACGGTAGGGGTTTTACCAGAGTTACTGTGCCCGTCTGCGGCTGGATTGTGGAGTTACCAGCTGCAGGCTGCCCGCTAAAACCAGAATCAAAGAATCACAGAATCACAGAGTCACAGAATGTCAGGGGTTGGGAGCAACTTGAAAAGATCATCTAGTCCAGCCGCCCTGCCAGAGCAGGATCACCCAGAGTAGGTCACACAGGACGGCATCCAGGAGGGTTTTGAATGTCTCCAGATAAGGAGACTCCACAACCTTCCTGGGCAGCCTGTGCCAGGGCTCTGGCACCCTCACAGTGAAAATGTTCTAAGCTCCAGCTTGCACCCATTGCCCCTTGTCCTGTCATTGGACATCACTGAGAAGAGCCTGGCTCCATCCTCCTGACACTCATCCTTTGCATATCTGAGGGTCACCCCTCAGGCTCCTCTTCTCCAAGCTGCAGAGCCCCAGCTCCTTCAGCCTTTCCTCCCCAGGGAGATGTTCCATCCCTCCATCATCCCTGGGGCTGCGCTGGACTCTCTCCAGCAGTTCCCTGTCTCTCTTGAGCTGAGGGGCCCAGAACTGGACACAATATTCCAGAGGTGGCCTCAGCAGGGCAGAGCAGAGGGGCAGGAGAACCTCTCTCGACCTACCAGCTACTCCCCTTCCCACACACCCCGGGATGCCATTGGCCTTCTTGGCCATGAGGGCACACTGCTGGCTCATGGCCATCCTGCTGCCCACCAGCACCCGCCTCCAGGTCCCTCTCCCCTATGCTGCTCTCCAGCAGGTCAGTCCCCAAACTGCAGGCAGCACTGGGCAGGTCTATGACATCCTTGCATTAATATACGTAATAATATAAATGAAGACACACACATATACATTTGCACCCAACCACAGTTGCCCATCATACACATCACCTTCACTAATAGGAAGCTGCTAATCAGCTACACAGGTCATTGGATGCAAACGCCAAGAAAATCTGCTTTTTTATTTTTGCCTATAACACATGCGTAGTCGAAAAGCTATGCCAGGAATGCAAAAGCGGACTCAAACTTTTAGTGTGGACTAGTTTTTTCGGATCTCTCTCTGCCTGTGAAGCCAGAAGTCTTTCAGCTCCTCAGTGTCTAACGTTACAGAGCTCTGACGGAGCTGGACGAATTTCCACACATCAGACAAAATAGCCATTTCTATGCAATTGAATGCTCCAGACCCTAAGCCCACCCTGAGGGGACAGTGACAGCCAGGGTCCCCCAAATCTCCTGGTCTGCTCCCAATAAGATGCTCTCACTCCCAGGGCACGCCATAGGGTATGGTCATCGTGCAGGGCAAACTCACCCACAGCTCCTGTTACGGGAAGAAAACGAAGTTGGATAATTTGAGGAAGGTGCTGACTCGGGAGCCGGCTCTGGCTGGGGCTAAGGAAAAGGAGCCTTCGCACACCTGCCAGGTAGTCACGGAGGAGATGGAGCCGGGTTCCTCACGCAGTTGGGAGGGCGAGAGCTGGGACAGCAGAGGTTCAGAGCAGAGAGAAGGAGAAGCATTTTCCCCACCAGGTTTTGCCGGCTCCATCCTCAGAGGTTTGCGGGAGAAAGCCCCGACAGCCCTGGTGCGACCCTGCGCTCCTCAGGAGCCCTCATGGGACGCTTTCGCGGGGTGTCTTTGCGCTCCAAGCCCCCCCATTCCCTCCTCCTCCCTTTCCAAGCACCCGAGCGCCCCCTTCCAGCCCGGGGCTATCGGAGGACTGGGGCCGGCCGTTTCCCAACCCCCGGCGTGTCGGGAAGGCAACGGGGGGGAAGCTTCTCCGGGGACCCCTCCCAGCTCCGCCCTGGGACCCGCGTCCAGGCTGCCGGGACCGCCCGGGAGGGAGGAAGGAAGGAAGGAAAAGAGGGAGGGAAGAGGGGAGGGAGGGAAGGAGGGAGGATGACATTGCCGTGAAGAAAAGCGGGGGACCTGCTGCCCTTTCCCTCCCTCCGGCACGGCAGGACC
>NW_009707875.1:2340-6840 GCF_000703405.1 Apaloderma vittatum | reverse complement strand
GTTCAACTCCTCTCCGGCAGCGGGTGGGCGCTGGGGCAGGTTCTCTGCAGAACCCTCCATCCCAGCACCATGTCCTTGTCTGCATCCCTGCGCCACTGAGCCTCTCTCCTTGTCCGTTGAGGAGAAGCTGAGCTGGACAGACAAAATCAGACCAAACAGGATGGTGAAAAGCCCCCAAGTCAAACCCAGCCAGGAAGAAACTTCCCACTCGGTAGCACCGCAGCGTTCCTGGGGAGGGCTGACGGGAGGTGAAACTAAAAGCAAAAGGCAGTGGAGATCTTTGGGAAACTGCATCATGCTGTAAAAATTGCTCAGAAATAACCTCCTGCCATTGCAGTGACTCCTCCGGGGCTGTGCACGGGGGGGACTCGGAGAAGGTTTCTCCAAGAAAAGGCAGGGAGATGGGCTGCACGGGTGCAGGGTTGGAACTCGGGGTTTGGGGCAGCGGGATGAGGCTCTCCGACAGCTTGGAATCACAGCATTGCTGCAGATTATTTTGTCTCAGGGAGCCGGGATTCCCTCGGGGAGATTGATGCTGCCACTGAGCCCCCCCATGCCGCTTGCCCCCGGCACAGCCGGCACTGCTCTCCCGGCAAAACCAAAGCATCAGCGACCACAGAGCATCCTCCTCTCCACAGGGCATGGCTATAGCTGCCTCTTGCTTCCCTAGCAGTAAAAATCATGTGTTTGTTACTGGAAGGGAGCAAGCCAGTGGTATTTTAGTAGCTGGCTCTCTTCTGTTCTCCGAAGAACCATTTTCTCCAAATTCCAGTTAAATTTCTTTTAATATTTTGTGCTATTTAAGGAAACTATTGAGAAAGACAGATGGAAGCATCAGTCAGATGGATGTTCCTGGCTCCATGTGAGACAGCGCTCAGAAGTCCTGTCCTTTTTCTTTCTTTTTTTTCCAAATGATTTTAATGTGACTACGTGGTTCCCTCTCGCACATAATTCCCCAGGAGGGTAAATCCTCTGATTCCAGAGGATGACTCTCACCGGCTGGAATTCAGCAGAAGACAAAGGCTTTGGGCAGCCTCCTGCTCCCAAATCAGGGAAATTTCCACACCCCCCCAGCAAGTCGTAGAGTGGCTTTGACAGCGGATTCTCCACCCTGGAGTTGACTTTTAAGCCGTTTTGCTTAGAATCTGACCTCCTCGTTTCAGGTCTGGTCAGCGCTGGCAGTTGGAACCTGAAGAATGAAGCCAACCCTCATGGACATGCTGACAAACAATCCGCGCTCTTCTGCTCCTGCCTGCTCTGGCCCAAACTTCGTGGACGTGCTCCCGCTTTGGCCAGCGAGGCAGAAGGAAACGGCGCGTCCGAAGGGCTTGGCGGTGAGTCAGTCCTTTGATCGGCCCCGCTGCACCAGCGACGGGATGGGAAACACCCGGGAGAACGTCCCCCAGCACAGAAAGCTGCCGGTAAAGCTTGATTTTGTGCAGCCGAGCAAAGAAGCGCCCAGCACCTGCTCTGCCATTACCCTAAATGCAGCATTTGGGCTCATCATCGGTGGCAGAGGTGCCCTGAGCACCCCCGGGCACCCTGTCCTGTCCCTGGGACCTGGGGTTTTGGGTCTCCCATGGGGATATGGGTCCCTCTTCCCAGCCCTGGGCTCCATCCTGGCTCAGGTCCTTTCGTCTCTGCCTCCCTTTTCCTTCCCTCTCAGAGTTAATAACAGGAGGGATGCCAAGTTTAATATTTCTGAAGTGAAAATAGAGTGATAATTGTATTTAGCTGACATTCAGGAAAATTATTACCACCTGGCTGCCCCAGTTGAGGCTGACGTCAAAGAGCACCAGAAACCAACCGTGAGTTTTGGAGAACACCAGGAAAAAAAAAAAAAAAGAAAGAAGGAAGGAGCAGAAGTTGTGAAGGGCAGAGCTTTATGTCGGCAACACCCCAAAGGTCAGGAGCTGCCCTGGGCTGCTGATGGAGCCAGGGCCCAGGGTCTGTTTGGTTTTAGAAGCTTCCCTAAAGCCCAGGAGTGCCAGGGGATGGGGTCCCCACAGGTCACTTCACCCGTTGCAGGCAATGCCATGGAGAAAAAATGTTCCCCTCTCATTTTTCTACTTTTTTTTTTTTTTCAGCCTTTTATATCCTGTTTATGCCACTAACAAATTCAATTTTCAGGAGCTGGAATAAAGAAGGTCTGAGCTGTTCAAGACGCTGTGGGGTTGTGGGCAGCTCCCCTCTCGGAGCACCCAGAGGAGGTTCAGCTTTGCCCAAAATGCTCCGAACCGCAGAAATGGGAGGAAAAGGAGGTCAGGGCGGGTAGCAGAGATGAAGCTTTGCTGGAGAGGGTGTCGGTGGAGCTGAGCCTGCCCAGACCCTCGTGTCAGACCTTGAGCATCAGCGCTGCTGAGGCTGGAGGAGGGATGCAGGGACACGGTCCCCGGCCGGTCCCCAGTGCCCTCGGCCGGGCGCAGAGCCCCTGCGGCAGGCTCTGGCTCAGGGAGAGAATTCTTCATTTGAGATTTTGAGCAAAAAAAAAGATTAAATGAAGGAAAAATGTACATCGTGCTGTGAAGGCAGAAAAAATAATACGTTTCCAAATAACCCCAGCCTCCTCCCTGCCCTGCACGCACTCTGGCGCTCTCAGCATCCCACCTCTCCTTCCCATGGCGTTTCGGGTATTTATGGCTCCTCATGCATGGGGACAGCTCTGTCCTGGACCCAGCACTGGCCCCGGGATGTTCTGGGGTGCAGAGGGTGAATCCGGTCCTAAGGGACCTGGTGCTGCTCAGAGCAGGCACAGCCCTTTGGGGATGGGGACTAAACCTGTGTCACCTCTTTGCAGGAGGAGGGATGCTTCCACGCTGGGCCATGCCCAAGGCTCTGTTTTAGTTTGGCTTCTTCAGATCTCCCCAAGAACGGGGGTCCTAGGAGGGCAGCAGTGGTGCTCGCCGTGGGTGGGGGTCTCTGGGGACCCAGCATGGCTGTGCCGCAGGAGCTGGCCTGGTTTCCAATCGTCGGCGTTGAGAGAAAATGCCAGAATATCGTGATAAGAGTGATGCGTGGCATGGCCTCCTCAGGGTGCAAAATGCCTCCTCCCACGGGGAAAGGGGATAGTCAGAGGTTACTGAGCTTTTTGGCTCTTTAGCACTGCTGGCTGGCTAGTGTGAGTCCCCCCTGGCAGTCCACCCAGCAAACCCTGAGCTCCCACCACAGCTCCCAAGGATGTCCCGGCCAGAGCAGGAGCTGCGACGGCTTCGTGAGCCAAACCTGCGCCCGGTTTCATGGAGACCTGGGGACATTCCTCTGTCCCCACGTGGGGACGTCACGCAGCTGATGGCAGGGCTGAGTGAACCCAGGTTTGCAGCGGGTTTGGGGTGTGTGTGGTCCGTGGCCATTTTGACAGCATCGCATCGAATTCCAGACTCCACCAAACAACCAGAGGCCGCAAACAAATAGGATGTGATTTGATTTTATTTTATTTTTCCCTTACATATTTTTTATCCTGAAAAAAAACAAAGGGAAGAACTCAGATTTCCTGGTCATGTGAAAGGAATTTACCCTTGCGCAGCCGGGAGAGCGATGCCGGGCGTCCCTTGGCCCGGAGAAGCCACCACTCTGTGCCTCCGGTGACACAGAGGGGCCAGGAGGTGCCTGGCAGGGATGGCTCCATGCCTGGACATCTACAGAGGTGCACGGGACCGGGAGACCGAGCCATGGCAGTTTCCAGTTCCCTAAACCCAGGTGCTGGGAAGCAGCAGCACGGCAGAGGTGCAACAGGGCTCAAGCCCCGGCGCTGCCAGGGTCTAAATGCCTCGGCAAGCAGGCAGCGGCTTTCAGCCAAGGCTTCAGGAAGGAATTTTAGAAAATTCTTGGTGTGGCCTCTCTTTTCCTAGAACAGATCAAGAGCTGGGCTCTGCTCGGCAATCCTCTCCCTTCATTTTGCCAAGCTCCCCAGAGGGGCTAGAGGAGCTGAGCTCAGCTTAGCTCAGCTGAGCTCAGCTGAGCTGAGTTGAGCTGAGGAGGCCTCAGCATCCTGGGGTTGGGGAGAGGGTCTGCATGGGCAGAGGGATGTGGTGGGCAGAGGAACTGTCAGGTCACAGCTTATATCTCCACATCCCTGTGTCCCTATATCTCTGCATCCCCATATCCCTGCATCTCCATATTCCTGACTCTCTCCATCTCCATATTCCTGCACCTTCACATCCCTACATCCCTTTATCTCCACATCCCCACATGCCCACATCCCTGTCTCTCTGCAGCCCGGGAGGGCTGTGCTCTTCCTGCCTTACTCCAACACCTCCTGCCATTCTCCCCAGTTGGACGGTGCTGCTGTTTCTCCAGTAGCATCCCACCGCACCGGACAGCTCTGCCGTGTGCCGTCCTGGCAGTTCTGCATTCACCGACTTCTTCCTTTTCCTTGTTATCGATGGGGAAATACTGTTGTCTGGCTTTTTCCCACCCCAGCCACTCATTCGCTCCCACAGGGCTGGGAGGAGCCCAGCTGGATCCCCCCCTCCCCCGAGCCGTGCTGGAGAGACACAACCC
>NW_009707875.1:1449-2300 GCF_000703405.1 Apaloderma vittatum | reverse complement strand
CTTCCCCCCAGTCCCTCGGGCCTGGGAATCCTGCTGCTCCATTTTTGGTTTTCCCACCGCCTCCAGCCCCCATCCCCAGTGCCATCGAGCACCCAGAGCCCCTTGGGAGCATGGAGGGGGTCCTGCAATTACACCAAGACCTCTGTTCCCCTGGCCCTGGCCAGCATCAACTGGCTGCAGAGGGGAAGCCATGTGGAAGGCGGCATGTCAGGGGTCCCGTGCTGTGGCTAGGGGTGCAAAAGCCCCCCCAGGAGTGGCAGAAGGAGGCTGGTGCCATCCCAGTCCCCATCCCCATCCTCGGATCGGGGTCCTCCCGTACGTCCTGGGGGCGAGGGCGGCTGCAGGGCGGAGCGGAGCAGCAGCGTCAGTGCACGGCCGGTTCCCAATTTGCACCAGCCTGAAACAATGACGATGACAGTGGGAGAAAGAAAGAGATGAAAAATGTGTCTGCGATTTTAACGAGCTGGAAACACCCAGCGCAGGGGACGGAGGGGGCGGGAGGGCAGCTCTCACCCCGCCGGCCAAAGGGATCCCAAACGCTTCCAGGCTGCGGAGTCCTTGGCGGGGGGCAGCTCGGCTCTCGGCAGCTGTCGCATCTCGGGGGAATAATTGGGAAGATTATCGCATTGGAAATCGCTCACAGGGGAAGGCGGTTTCAGATAGCCCCGGCCGACAGCTTTCATGTCTGCACCGAACAATTGCTTCAGGTTGGAAACGGAGGCAGGGGGTTGGCGGAGCCTCACCGGCCTCGTGCGAGGGATCCCGGTCCAGAATGGGGAGCAAAGGGAAGGAAAAGGCTGGTGGGAACAGCCGTGACTGCTCGGGCCTCTGCGATTGCAGTTCCCACTCTG
>NW_009707875.1:405-1322 GCF_000703405.1 Apaloderma vittatum | reverse complement strand
TTTCTGGGCGCTTTTGTACTGGGATTTTGTCCTACTTTTTTTTTTTTTTAAATTTAAAATATTTCCTAGCCTTTTTAAACACTGTAAAAACTTAATACAAAGGAAATTAAAAAACCCAGAGGAACTATTCTCAAAATAATTTCACAATCCGGACATATCCCTCAGCAAATTTAATTTGTAGGAAATAAAGAGCAAAAATACGACAAGAAAGGGCTTCTAAACAAAGCCTAATGCTTTACATATGGAAGCGCGAATGCCGCGCCTGTGCGCAGGCACCCGGTGGAGATGGGTGGCGTGGGGGGCCAGGGGCTCTGTCACCCCCAGATTTACCAGCTGGCTCTGCTGGGAGCCCCTGCTTGCCCCAGGGGCTGCTCACAGGAGCCAGGGCAGGGATTTTGCTGCCCTGAGCATCACGTCAAACAACAACCCCCGGCTGAGTGCGCCCTACTCATGCTCCAGCCACTCTATCGGCGATGCTGAGAACGTGTTCTGCTTTATCAGCCTGCATCCTGCCCAGTTTGGGGCAGTTTCCTCCAGGGAAACCTTTGAAGGACGGGGACCAGCCCTGGCAGGGTGTCAGCTCCACTGGAGGAGGCTCCGGGCACGCGGGATAAGGGCACCCTGGGGTCTTGGTGGCACTGCAGACCCCACCCTCACCACTCCCCCAAGCACCCAACACCATCCAGTCCCACAAAGACATCGCCTTCCCCATATGTTCTTTGGCCAGCTTGTGGCCCAGCCTCCCCCCCTCGTTTTTTTCTTTTCCCACTTCTTTTAATAAACTTGGCACCTGGAGGAGAATTTTCCTTTTAAACACCCGGCCTCACATTTTAGTGACTTCTATTCTGGGTTTTAATTAGCAAACTGGAAAAAATGTCAGTTGTTACCTACCATGGGCACGTGTGTCCTGCAGGCAG
>NW_009707875.1:0-216 GCF_000703405.1 Apaloderma vittatum | reverse complement strand
GCCCCAACTGCAGGATACAGACATGTTTTTTGGGGTGCAGGAGGGGGTTCTGTGTGGTGGGGCTGGTCGATGCAGGCTCTGGGGCTCAGGCTGGCTTCGGGTCACAGGGCAAAGCCACCCTGACACTTTTCTTGTGAGGAAATAGGGGATATTTTGGGGGTTGCACCCCAAATGCCACTGCACTGCTGCACCTGCACACAGGCACTGCTCCAGAGG
>NW_009707874.1:0-359 GCF_000703405.1 Apaloderma vittatum | reverse complement strand
CAGCATCCTGGCCTGTATCAGGAACGATGTTGTCAGCAGGAGTAGGGACATGATCATGCCCCTGTACTCGGCTTTCGTGAGGCCTCACCTTGAGTACTGTGTCCAGTTTTGGGTCCCTCACTGGAGAAGGTACAGAGGTGGGCTACCAAGCTGGTAAAGGACTTGGAGCATGTGTCATACGAGGAACAACTGAGGGATCTGGGGCTGGTTAGCCTGGAGGAGACAACTCCTGACAACTACCTGAAAGGGGGTTGTAGCAAGGTGAGGGTTGGTCTGTTCTCCTTAGTGGTGAGTGACAGGAAGAGGGGAAATGGCCTTAAGTTGTGCCGGGGGAGGGTCAGGGTGGATATTTGGAAGAA
>NW_009707873.1:0-313 GCF_000703405.1 Apaloderma vittatum | reverse complement strand
GCAAACCTTTTCCTTGGCTGCACCCTGCAGCGTTTTGCAAACTCTCCAACACACTGAAGATCTCCGAGGTCTCCCTCCCCACTGCTGAGTTGAGACCCCGCATCCCCTCCCAGGGGTGCCAGGGCTTTTGCCCAGCTGAAGCCATCCACAGCACAAAGAAGAGACCATCCTAGGAGAAAGAGTTTCCTCAAGTTGCTTAAGGCATCCTCTGGTTGCGGGTGCAGGTCTGTCGAGCTGAGAACGCAGCTCAGCCGCGGCTCAGGCTGAGGATCTCAGATTAGCTAAATCCATTCCATATCCACTCCCTCAACCG
>NW_009707872.1:15866-17906 GCF_000703405.1 Apaloderma vittatum | reverse complement strand
CCAGCCGCTCGTTGCTGTGGACGCTCGACTTGGTGGCAACTGCTCTGCGGGGCAAGGGGAGAAAATGAAAGCGTGTGCTTGTTTGCAGGGCCAGGGCCAGCTCCCTCTGTGACCTCCAGGGCCGTCACCGTGGGCTCCAGCAGCTCCTGCTGCTCCCACTGCCATGCGGGTGGGGCAGGGGGTCCCGCGCTGGGGTGACATGGCACAACTGCATGCCCATGTGCTGCAGCGTGACCCGAGCTCCACAGCAGCAGCGTGGGGTTTGGCACAAGTGCCTTCTGCCCCACTGAGCCACTGGACGTGGCGCTGGAAGGCCAGGGGCCAATTCAGCATTCCCCTTATCAGCTGAATTCCTATCTCGAGGTCTGCCTTGCTCACACATACTGATGTGTTGCCTAATGAGAGCAGTAGCTGTAGCGAAGATCCTCACAAGACCTGCCATACCTCAGCTGTGTGTTTGCAACCTGCGAGTAGCACAGACATTAGAGGAGAAGACTGTAAATCTGAAGATACGACTTCTACTTGGTCCTTGCACAGATCATGCCACCAGGCTGAACATACGCCTCTTCCTTTCTGTGTTCAGAAGTATGGAGTGGAAACGGTTAATGTGTTTCTTCAAAATTCTTCCTCCACATCATGAGTTTGTCAGAAAGAAGTTTTTCTCTTTTTCTTTTTTTTTTCCTTCTATTTTAAAGGGTGGCCATTTGGCTAAATTAGAATGTTGGCAAACATTATCTTCAGGATAATGCAAGAAACTAATGACCTCACTCTGTTTCATCCCAAGTTTCCTTTTACTTTAGTATTTCTTTGTAGTCTGTCATATGTTGATTTGTGCTTGGCTGACTGAGTGCACACTTTTTAATGAACGTCATCTCATCTACTGGCATATTTAAATGCAACGCATGACATAAACTATATCGGAAACAAAGGTTTTGAAGATTGTTTTTCTTTTTTACATATCCTTCCCTATTTGTGCTCTGTGATTAATGCTCATGTTGTATTCTCATCTGAGTAGAAAGGAAACAGAATTATGAAATATCTCGCAGTGGGCCAGGGGTGGAAATGAAGTCGACCGGCTGGTTTCGTGCACGCCAGTTAATGCTAATCTCAATCAAATCTGTTTTGTGAGTACTTCCTCAGTTTTTCCTAAACTTTAGGGCCAGCCTCGCTTTGTTTTACTATCAAAGCAACGGGCAGGACTGAAATGCTGCTGGGGAGAAGCGCGTGCGTTTTGTCCTGGCTAACTCCCAAGGAACTGCGTGGGCACTGCGCGGGGCCCCTCGCGAGAGCCCAGCTGGGGGAGTCCCGTGGTGCTGAGTGCACTCGGGGGGTCCGGGGGGCCCAGGGCGCACCGTGCCTGCTGGTCCAGGGACACAGCTCTTCTCTGGGCTCCCGAGGGCCTGGGTCCTACCCGTCCTCTTCCGTGGCAGGCGATGCTGTGGGAAGCGTGCCATGCCCGCTCTCTGCAGGCTGCAGAGCATCAAAAAACGGACGGGGGCTTCTTCCAAGCAGGAGTTTCTAAACTGCGAGGCTCTGATCTTGATTGCAGTCTTCAGGTTCTGCTGCAATGTAAAAGCTGGTGATGTGAACTCTTAGCATTTATATAACACTTTAAATCTTCAAAGCACTTTCAAAATGCTAATTCATCTGTGGAACGCTCCTTGGGCTAAGCATCACCCCCACTTTCCATGGAGAAAACCAGGAGACAAAACTAGGAGACACAGCATCTCAATGTCCAATTTGGGATCGGGGTATGAGGCTGTCCTGGTTCTGCACTTAACACTCGGACCATCCCATTGAGCTTTATTATCTGCCACCGCCTTTCCCTTGCAACGCGTCTTGTAATTGGGGTTAAAAAATAAAGGCAGAGCTAGGAAGCTGCTAGTCCTTCCCTTTCATTTAAAAAGTCTCTGTTTGATGCTGCTGTTGTAATTAACTCCTGGCTGGATGCAACGGGGTGCCTGCTCTGGAGGACAAGCTCCTCGGGCAGCACCGTTGCCGCAGGAGGCTCCTGCCCTGGCCCGGCCCCCCTCCCCCCCT
>NW_009707872.1:8029-15732 GCF_000703405.1 Apaloderma vittatum | reverse complement strand
GAATAGTTGTTCTACTCTGATGCGCCTGTCCCCGCTTCGGCGCCGAGCAGCTGCACACGTGTGTCTCCCCGGGCAGCTGTGTCCTTCGGCTTCCCCCACCTCCAAAGCCGACTCAGAGAAGAGCTCAGATGGATCCAAACCAAACAGCAAACACGCTTGGTCTCCACCATCCCGCACGAGCTGTGCTGCCGAGTGAGAGCTCCGTCCACCTGGACAACGCCGACGCTGGGGCCAGGCCGAGTGTGTCCCACCCTGCGGGAACTCCTCCACGTGCTCCTCCGCGGGGAAGGCTGTTCCCGGCTGGTACCAGCCCTCAGTGCACCGTCAGAAGCGAACCCTGTCACTCCTGAGAGCACGGAGGGTTTACATCAGTGTTTCTCGGTGTCGACTGTCAAGGCTTGGTGAGACGTGCCGTGGCGAGAAGCGTCAGGTTTGTTTTCTCCAGGCTGTCACAGCAGGTGCCTTGTGAGAGCCTCTGTCTCTCCCACCGCCTCCTTCCAAACCTTGCTCTGCCTTGTTTCTCTGGGAGAAAATCGGAGAGATTTCTGTGTTCACCTGAATGTGTGCAGCTCCTCCTCCTGCTTTGACCACCAGCTTAGGGCTGTGAGCATCCAACACATAATGAGACCAGTGAAAAAGCATTGCCTCTCACCAGCTTTGAATTTCACATATTTTAACATTGTTGGCTACTGCCAGCTCTGGTGGTTATGAGACAGTGACATATAAACAAGCTTAGCATTTAATACCTTTAGATCACAAATTGCTCCATGAAGCTGGATATAATTACTTCCATTTAAAGCGGGAGAAAAACAGAGGTGGGGTGACTCTTCAAGGTCATAAAAGCAATCAGTAGCAGAGTGGGGAAGGCAGACTGCGTCAAATAACCTCTGCGATCAGCTCTGCCTCCCTCGTGGCCTGATGTACCAGGATGCAGCCTTACCATACGAAAAATAACTTCCTCACCCTTCCTGTGGCTGCCTGGGCAGAGTTTCCAGAAATTATGGCAATGCTACAAGAAATTGGAAACTTTTTTCACACATATCTTACAAATTCTATATTGAAGGGCGACGGAACATGGGAAAACTGCTCTGCCAAACCAAGCAGGTTTTCTTTGCACCCCCCAGAAGGACGACTCTCAGGGGCACTGGGCTGCAGCTGAACCAAGGCTGCGACTCCGCTGTGGACGAGGAGTGCGCGTGCCGGAGAGAGCACAGGCATGTCCTGGGCGTTATGAAAAGCTCCTGCTCCTCTGCATCGAGCGAGTGGATGCCACATGCCTCCTCCCCCGGGGAAGAGGGACCTTTCAGGCTGTTTTTAGCTCCTGGAGGGCAGAGAGAGGGGGTGCCACTTACAAGCTGCTACGAATTATAGATCTGAAGCTAACAGCTTTTCCTCCTACCCACCCACAAACACCACGCCTGGCGTTGCTGCTGAAAGGGGGCGAATGGCGGGACCTGCCTGTGCCTTGGCCCCGAGGGCCGGGATGGGGAGCGGTGTGTGTTTCCCCCGGTCAGGGTCCTGGCTCTGCCGCCGGGCTCCCCTGGACGGGGTGACACAGGCTGCGCACGGCAGCACCGCTGGGCTCGGGCACACGGTCTGATGCTAATTTAGAGAAGCCGGCACATTTTGTAAATACATTGCGTTTGCTTGAAGACATAATTAGGCCAGCGTGAGTCTGCAGGGATGTTCACAGCACGGGGAGCTGCAGCCAGCAGGGCAAAACCGTCCCGAAAATTTTCCATCTCTCCACCCAACGCCTGGTCCCCTTGGCAGCTGGCGGCCACCACCTCCTCGCTCCCAGCGCCCCGCTCCCCACCGCCGGGTGATGTGCCACGAAGTCAAACCCAACGGCAAATCGGTATTACATCTTTCTTTCACCTTCTTCCCTTTTGCAACACATGCATCAGCTGGCAGATAAAAGCCAAATGCTGAGAAGCCATCCACACTTATGTAAGAAGAGAGGCTTGGAGAGCTGTTTATTAATCTTAGAGAGAGCTGAATCTTGTATTTTTGCCCAAAACAGCCTTGTGCTGTCTTGCTGTTGGGTAACATGAAAGCTTCAGCCAATTCTGAAGTAGCTGGAGCAGAGTGGTGCCTATCCAGAAATAGAGAGGTATTTTTAAATGAAATTTATTCACCAATTTTCTTTAAGACAGACTGTTACATATTTGTTGAGGTGTCATTAGAAGTAGCCGGTGGTGGAGCTGGACTGAGCAGCAGTGAGTGGACAGACACCGTCATCCCTGTGCCTGAGGAGATCACCCGGGCACCCTCCTCCTTCAGTGATATGTAAGCTCCCTGTGAGACCGCAGCCCCTCCCGGGTGCACGGGCAGCAAAGCCAGGCTGTGCCGATGAGATAGACGGATGCTGCCAGCCCTGCTCCGTGTACCTGCCATGGCTCTGTCTCTTTCTGCCTTCTGGTTCCCTACAGTGAAGAACCACAGAACACCAAGCACTAAATCCTGCTCCACTGAGGTTTGCCCAGTAAGGGCTGAATCTGCAGGGATGCAATTTTAATTTTTTGAGATAAGAAGAAATAAGAGTCTCTGAGTCGCAATAGACCTGAGTACCAGCCACCAGGCATTTGAAAGCTGCTCCGAGCACTTCCCAGCTGTTCTTCACACAGGTCTGACCACAGAAATAAATATCAGGCTTCAGTTGCCTAATTAAACACAGATGCAAACAGCAACACTGCTTGCAAGGATGCGTCAGCTTTTAGTATTCCCAGGTGCTTCTGGCCAAGAGCGAGTGCCCGTAGCTCAGAGCAGGGCTCGTAGCTCAGCTGGAGGAGCCAACCAGGTTATAAATGCTGCTGCTGCTTAACAGCTCCAGCCTGGAGGGAGCAGTGGGGGTATGGGAGGGGTGTATGAAGAGGTAAGTATTTCACAGACTGCAGCAAGCATACCTCTGTGGTACCAAGCTGGGGAGCGATTGGTTTGGCTATTTGCTGCTTTGTTGTTGGATCATGTAGTGGTTTGGGGGCTGGCGGTTTGGATCTGCTTCTCCAGCAGCTCCTACTTGCAGAGCAGTGCTCCGTGGGGAAGGAGATCTGCAGAGCAGGGCCTGGGATGCTCAGGAGCCCAGCAAAGGGGGGTGTAGGTGGAAAGGAACAGTGGGGTTGGAGTTGCAGAGTCAGTCTGTGCTGGCAGAGCAGTTCCTATGTCTGCAGGTGTCTGGGAGCTGTATCTCAGCTGTGGTACGGGCCAGTGCTCCCTGTGCGCCCACCTCTGATGTGATGTGGTGTTCAGTGAAGAACACTGAGGTGGTGTTTGTCTGTGGCCCTTTCCCAGCTCCTGTTAACAGCTGGAGCCACGGTGTTTCTGTGCAGGCGCTTGCTCGGCAGTGCTGCCCTTGTGCTGTGGCTGTCGTGGCTGTGCTCTCCCCGGTGTGTGCGTGTTCTTCTGAGCCTCCAGCTCGAGGCTGCCCTGTTGCTCTCAGGAGGGGCCGAGGGAGATTTGCTTCCATAGGTAGAACTCAGCTCTTGGGAATTTCCCTCTTTGAAGTGCATTTTCCTGGTTTTTGTTTCTTTGTGACTTCAAGATTTTTATGCTTACTTAGGACACTCACCTGCCCAGGTAAGAGTCTCCAGGGCTAAGGTGGGTGCTGAGGAAGCTGGCTCTCATCCAGGACTGTTCCTGGAGGTGCTGGGCGTCCTCTGCTCTGGCTGACTTCAGCCTCCAGGAACGCAAAGTGGGCCCTGCCTCCTACGTGAGGCGAGACAGTGGCCAGAAAAGGAGCCCTTCCTAGCTTAGATTCCTAGAAAAATACTCCTGTGAACTTGCCGTGTATGTGAAGGGGTGTATGTGTAGCTCTGTGTCTCTGCGCAGCCTTGTAACTTGTGAATCCAGTTCAGTGGAGAGTAAAAGCACCTGGAATTTCAAATATCCTGTGACTTTTGTGAAATCAGGAGGCTAAGCACAGAAGAAGGAAACCCTGTTAGCCCTGTCATGAAGGAAGATGATACAACATGATTTCACACCTTATTTCAAATCTAATTAGATGCTCATGACTCCCTACAGGAGATGTTAAATGTAGGCCAAACAGGAGAGGATGCTTACATCTTAACAGACAGCAGAGAATCCAACCAAGAGCTAAATCCATGTGAAATCAGGCTTGCTTTAGCTGCTATATGCAGAATTCTACTAGTTTTTACCACAGTACCAATGGCTTAATTTCTGCTGTGTCCCAATCCCTTCTGCTACCCAGGGTGTGTACACAACAGATTCCAGCCCTCTTTGTAACAAGAAGCTTGGATGAGAGATGCTGAAGAAACCCTGTGGTAGGGAGTGCTCACCCAGGGGGGTGGTGAGTCAGTGCCCGACTGGGGCCTGTGCTTGTCAGTGAGTGCAGGGACCCTTCTGGGGGAGGAGACCAGCACTGAGCACCCCCAGCCCAGGGGGAGCTCTGGGGTTGACTGTGGGAGCCAGGGGTATGCTTGGACCAGCAAGGAAACCCCTGCTTCAGCTCCCTGGAATTTGAGCAGGTTCCATGCTTGCTCCTGTATTTCACAGCAGGAACAGGTTGTCTGTGTGATACTTCAAGGATTTTCATGTAAATCTCCGGTAGAGGATGGCTCTGGACTTCAGCGATGCCGGCGCAGGTAAGGCTGCTTACCATCACGAAACAGAGGCAGCGTTTAGTGCCTCCTGGTCTGGATGTCAGAGCCTGCACTTGCATCTGAGGCTGAGCAAATCCTCCAGTGTTCTCCATGGTTTTGAAATCACCTTGTTAGGATAATTAGCTTCAGTGCTGCTTGCACTGTTACCACCCATTTCAGATCATTCGCATTGCTCTTCTGTGCCTACTTTCTGCTAATGATATCAAACAAATCCGCTGCTGTGCACATGGGTGGGAACTGAGAATGCTGAACAGACTGCTTTGAGCAGGAGGCTGGGTTAGATACCTCTGGAGGTCACTTCCCCCCTGGTGATCCTAAATCAACTAACGAACATGATGCAGCTGGCACTGAGCGCCGTGTGACTAGTGTGTTCAGTCGCATCTGGCTGGAGCAACTCATATTTAGAAAATTCTCCAGACTTTTTGAATTGTCCATTTAAAAAATGATGGCCTGGAGACTGCGTGAGGCCAAATTGATGCAACCTTTCTGCTTGCCACGCTGAAGGAAGTTCAATGCTTGTGTCCTTGCTTTCAAGCTTCTACCTTGCTCCTTTGCTTCCTTTGTATCTGACCTGCCTTCTTATCTGTGACCTCCAGTCTTTCTCTGTGGTTCCTAATGCTGGCTCAGGCCACTTTTTTGTCTCTTCTCCAGCTGTCACCTACAGGCCTTGCTTTAAGATGCTCTGTGTGCTCAGAACAACGCGAGCAGTGGGGCAGGGCTGACGCGTTTGGGCATCGCCGCAGCTGAAAGCATAACACTCTTCACCATCCCTGATCGTTGCCTACCCTCTGCTTTCCTGAGGAGGAGGACTGTAGTGCTTGCTCTAAGGAAGAAAACACAACAAAACATTTTTCAGCAAAACTTGCAGGTGGAAACATGCCTTCAAAGCGTTACAGTCCAGTTCGCTACAGCTTTTCTCTCTGTCCTTTGTACATACCCTGCTTTGTTGCAATAGATCTAAACCAACGTGTTACGCTCCTTAGGGCAAGGACCGTCTCTCTTTGTTCTGCGAAGCCTCCAGCACGCTTCCAACGTCGCCTCACATTTCCTGATGTGAGGAGGAGGGTGAAGAGAGGCCTCATGCTTGAAAGACAGATGTCATTAGAATACGGTGGAACAGAGTCAGAAGTAGAACATAGCATAGCGATGACCTGATCATGACACTTAATGATTTCACTGTTGTGTGCAAAATGATTTTGTTGTATTTTTATTAAGGCTTGTGCTAGCTGTGGGAAACAAACCCACGCTGACACACGAGAGCAGTGAGTGCTGTGGGGCTGCAGCGGGTGGCGTCGAGACCCTTGCAGCCCACCCACCCTCTGGCCACTGCTCCCACCCTCACAGCTGTGCTGCTGCCCCAGCACGTGGCAACGCTGCTCAGCTGCGGCGAGACCTGGGTGGCTTTGGAGATGGCCTCCTAGAACACCACCTGGGGACTCCCCATCACAATATTTAATGTGGAAATGTTGGTCAGAGTTGTTCAGAACAGCTAAGAAATGCAGAAAGGCTGTTCAGCAGTCTTTTCTTTGCAGGGTTATCTGCACAGGGATGTAAGACGTGCACATACGCATCTGAGTGAGGAATCTGAGCAGCAGCCTCTGCCAGCCAACCTCAGGTTTACCTGGGACCGTGAGGCTGTAGTGCCCCGCACCTCTGCAGAAGGGTGAACCTCACCCTGATGGCAGCCTCGTGCCAGCACCCACCAGCTGTTCACACCACCAGCACATCCAGCTGACGGCCCTGCGGAGGACCGGGAGCGTTCCAAGGTGAGCACAGCAGGGCTGGGGCAGGTTTGCTGCCTTCTGACAGCACCTCTGGGGGCTGTGAGGATGGGAGTCCCTTTGCTCGTCTCGCAGTGCAGGTGGTGGCAGGGATGCTCGTGCTGTGCTCCCTCGTTGCTGCTTCGAGCTTTGTTTCCTGTTTGATTGTTCCCTTAACCAAAAGAAAATGAATTCCAGTTAAAGTACCTTACAGAGTGTGATTTGTGTCAAATTAAGGCCGCTGGTGTACCTTTGAAAAAGCAGGAGTACTGAGGCCTGATTCACACAGGACTTACAAGGGAAAGGCGTGGATCAAGCTTCTCAGGTAAGTGCAATAAGAGCAGAGTTTGATTCATGCAAATCAAAGTTTTCATATAATGCGAGATCCTCCTGTTTGAGATAGGACGTGAGACTGACATGAGCATTGTAATAGTGTTTTGGAAATGGAAAGGGCGTGTCTGGGGCTATATGTTTATCCAGGCATGCTCACGCACGTTCTCTTGGTGGAATACACATCTTTTACCTGTACTTGCGATGAGGCTTCCAGCAGCCCAAGGAACCTGCAAGAGCAATGTCTGCCCTGACAGAAACTGCTTTCAGCATGTGAAGATGGTTTGGTTGTTTGGAAAGTCTGTATTGTGCTTTATTAGCATACAGCCTTCTAGACTAGTTGTCCTACTATTTCATGAACAAACTTCTAATAAACGTAATAAAGCTTAATATTCTCAAGAGATTAATTTAAGAGTGCTCGTTTTGAATTAGAAGAGAACCTTGGCAGGATGTAGACAGAAAGCTTAGTTTAGTCCTACTCAATGAAACTGCATTTAATAATGGAAATTTACTGAAGTCTTGGAACTTGAGATAAGAGAGGTTTTAACTCCTGTTGCACATACCTGATACAAGTGGGTATCGGGGCACGTTTAAAACTCAGACAGCAGTTACCCTGTTACAGAATCACAGAATCATCCAGGTTGGAAAAGCCCCTTGGGATCATTGAGTCCAACCATTAACCCTACTCAGAAGTTCACCTCTAGACCATATCACCCAACACCACATCCAAGCGATGCTTAAACACATCCAGGGACGGCGACTCAACCACCTCCCTGGGCAGCCTGTTCCAATATCCCACAACTCTTTCCGTGAATAACTCCTTCCTAGTGTCCGGTCTAAACCTACCTTGTTTAAGCTTGAAGCCATTCCCTCTAGTTCTGTCATTAATTATCCGAGAAAAGAGACCAGCATCAACCTGTCCACAATGTCCTTTCAGGGAACTGTAGAGAGTGATGAGGTCTCCCCTCAGCCTCCTCTTCCTCAAAATAAACCG
>NW_009707872.1:0-7982 GCF_000703405.1 Apaloderma vittatum | reverse complement strand
CCCTCCTCTGCACCCGCTCCAGCACCTCGACATCTCTCTTGCACTGAGGTGCCCAGAACTGGACACAGGACTCGAGTTGAGGCCTCACCAGTGCTTTGTACAGGGGGACAATGACCTCCCTACTCCTGCTGGCCACACTATTTTAATACAGGCCAGGATGCCGTTGGCCTTCTTGGCCACCTGGGCACACTGCTGGCTCATCTTCATTCGCTTGTCTATCAGAAGCCCTGGATCCCTCTCCTCGAGACAGCTCTCCAACCACACGGCCCCAAGCCTGGAGCGTTGCCTGGGGTTGTTGCGGCCCAAGTGCAGGACCCGGCACTTGGCCTTGTTGAAGCTCATCCCGTTAACACTGGCCCAGTGATCCAGTCTATCCAAGTCTCTCTGGAGAGCCTCCCTATTCTCACGCACATTGACACACCCGCCTAACTTGGTGTCATCTGCGAATTTAATGTTGATGCATTTGGTACTAAACATGCTCTTTGTGTTCTCCTTCAGAAGGACAGACAAGCCACAAGTGCAGAGCAGGGGTGGACACGGGTAACAAACCCCACTTGGACAGAGCGACAGCGAGGTGTTGGTTTGGGAGTGACCGGTGGGGACCTCTGATGATGGGCGGTCATGGGCAGGTACCTGGGGTCACTTCTTGCTGCCACCAGGCCGGAGGTTTGTGTGAGCATCGAGGAACTCAAGTCCCTCAGGCAGATGCTGAGCAGGGCTGGCTCTCACCAGCACCTCGCAGAGCTGCTGCTGTGCAAAGCAGAGACCTGCCTGATGCCGATGTCTCCTTTTCCAGGGTAACTCGGGGCCTGGGATAACCCATCGCCCCCTGCTCTGCCCCTCTGCAAAGCTCTGCTGTGCCCGCCGTGAGAGAAAAGGGCTGAGTTGGAGCCCTGGAGCACCTGCGAGGGGCTGCAGATGAGGAGAGGATGGAGCCTTTGGTCGCTCTCGGTAGGTGACTGTCTTTTAAAAACGAAAAGCAAAGCCAGAATGGTCAAAAGGCTCTGAAAGGCAGCAAGAATTACAAATAGGGATTGAAAGCTAAAGAGAAAATCTTAATTAGATCTCCACCAACCTGTAGAGGAGCACATTTGGATTAAAATGAAATGGAGCTTTGTACTCTCAGGGTTTCAGCACAAGAATGGAAGAGGAATTATTCACGTTTGCTATTTGCAAAGCTGGATTGCTTTTTCTGTGAACTTGTCTTTTTAACTTCTCACCTTGTCAGAAAATTGTGAAAAGCTGCTGGGATGGTGTATTTGGGGTAGTTCTTATCACAGCACATAGCAGAAGCATTTCCATGGTTTCAGAACATGGGCAGACTTTCCTATTTAATCCTATTCTCCCCAAGTTAACTCCTTTCCTCTTGAGGTAAGCCAGCCTGTCCACAGTTCACGGACCTGCCTTGTATTTCACTACCATTGATATTTTCTCTTTGTGAACATCTATCAATATTTAATACAGTGGTGTCAGTTTTGCTGTAAGATGAGAGGAACTACTAGAAACCTTGAATTATGCATTGTGTGGCTGGGGGAAGCTGGGGAGGGAGAGTTTTCCTTTGGACCCAAAGCTCTTGGAGTTGATCCCCAGGACCTGCAGCTTGAAATCCTAATAATGGATGAGCACCAGAAGAAACTCAATCAGCGGCACGAGGGAAGGCCCCGCAAAGTGAGGTTCAAAATATCGTCATCGTACAGTGGTCGAGTGTTAAAGCAAGTCTACGAGGACGGGCAGGAACTCGAGCCCCCGGCCAAAGAGCGCACTCGCCGTTTTCTCCGCCACAGCTTTGAGCCAGGGGACCATTTCTGCGGGGCTGTGGAAACGCCAGAAAACAGGTTTTACTCGCCTGCCAAGATGACTGCCCAGCGGATCAGCATATTCAAGGAGGATGAGAAATACAGTCTCACCAGTAACTCGCCTCTCCTCAGCGACCCCCAGCCCAGCGCCAGCCAGGGCATGGTAAGTTGTGTCCAGCCTGGGGCTGCCAAATACTTCGGAAACCAGCTTGAGACTAAACTGTCTTTACAGTGATCTGGTAAGAGGAGTCTCAACCTGGAACCTCATTCAGATAAAACTCGGTTTTGTCAGTCCAGGACTGTAAAAGTGTGGTTACAAACCTTCAGTCTTTGTCCCACAAATTCTGTGTTCTGTTACTCTGCAAATACAGGATCCACACGTCTGGCAGCAGCACGGTCCACGAGCGAACAGCACATGCTGCTCTGCTCCATCTCCTCACTGGCTCCATTTGCATCTGTTCATTTTGTAGAATAAAGTATAACACTTCCATATATCTCAGTATCTATATATAGTGATCCTAATGCATCTGAGCAGTCAAATGTAAGCTGGATATTATCTTAATTAGTTGTATTTAAAACATTAAAGTTGCATGACTTCAACTGGCAAAAAGGTTAGTGCCACCAGCAGTGTGCACTGGGACACTTTGAAAATCCCAGCTTAGTTTCACTGGATATTTTGTGAACGTATAATTAATGCTATTGATATAGGAGTGTCTCTTCAGTCCTAACAAAAGGCTGTGTAATATACATTAAATCATCAATCTGCAGGGACCAAGTTCATCTTCTTACCCTGTTGCACTAGGTTTTGGTATCTTTTGCTGCAATTTGGCTTTATCAAATCTAGATGAACCAACTAAACAATTCACGTAACAAAGCTTGGCATATCAGCACTATTGATAACAGCCACGTTGTGCTGATACTCAAAACTCTCAGTGGAGTGCGTTAGGCTGACACAGTCAGCAGGTTTGTAAAACTCGAGGTGCTGCTCAGAGAAACAGCGATAAGGGTCCTCAGGCTGATGTTAAAAGTCAGTTCTTGGTGTGAATCAAAGCTGTGTGTAGGAAACTCTGATGTCTGGTATTTGAACCATGCGAAGGTGATCATGTGACTCCCAATTTAACTGAAAATATCAAACCACGACGAATCTCTCCTGCCTGAAGACAGAACGCTAACGTGATCTTATCTGTGCCATTAATTTGTTCTGTGTTCGCAGGCAACACTCATCCCTATTCCCCAGTTTCCCCAACTCTGGGAAACTCTTCCCTAACCATAAACACCTTGAGCAATCGCGCTAGCCGACACCAAGCGTTGTTTTGTATCAACATGCCTTTGGTATTTGGAGACACTGTGTCTGGGTGACAAATACGAGGCTTTTAATGCTTTCTGCAAGCGGTGAGGGCTGGTGCTCGCCTGCCCCCCTGCATGCTTCTCCCCAGCTCCCTGGGGAGCTGTCAGCTGCCTCACCTCAGCCGATGCGACTCTGGCAGGGGTTTTCTTAGCAGAGCGTCTCCTTTTGCGTTGCTTCTTGACACAGATACTTAAACAGAGTGAAATATGAAGAGCGTGTAAAACAATAGACTGTGGTAACTGCCATGGGATATCTGGTGCAAAAGGAAAAAGGGGCAAAGAGGGCAAAATGCTGCTTTCAGAGAAATGGTTGATCATACCAAATTTAGCTTTAAAACTGTTAGAAAAGAATAAAAATTCAAGGGTGCCCAGAGATGGTTGTTTACATTGGCTCCTCACTCTTAGGAACACAACTTAGCATTAGATGCTGAGAGTTTTTAATCATCTCACTCTTTTGCAAGCATTATTAAATTACCTTAAATTATTAAATCTGAAAAACCTTATCCAAGGCTGCAGAATAGGTCACTTCTGGCCAAAAATACAAAAACCTCTCTTCCAACTATCCAACCTTCAAGGTGATGTAGGTCAGTCCACAGCACAGTGGTTGCTTTTCCATATCTGTCAACATAACTGCTCTTAGAACTGTGCTGGGTTTTCTGTTTTGGTTTTTTCTTTTTATATATGAGAATTTACATCCCAGAAAGCTCTCTCCATCCAGAACATGTCACGAAAGTGAGGTGTTCGAGATACAACGCCAAGTCTTGGTGTGATCCTGGGCCCATTGGGTCCATCTGCCCTCTGCCGTTCTGCTCGGGGCTCTGGGGTGTTGGGAGCCAGCCGGGTGGAGGGGATGTTCTTCTGGAAGCCCAGGGGTCCTCAGTGCTTGTGGAGTGTATTTATACTGGCGAGACACTAATAAGATCCTTCTACAGGCTTCTCCAATTCTAGATTTTGGCAAGATCATCATCTACACTAATAACCTGAAAATCGTCCGTGCACCAATGGACCAGAAAGAACTCATGAGAAGAATCATCCAGACTGAAGGAATAAATGACTGGGCCTTTGTATACCGGGAAAAGAAAGAAAGATTTGGTAGTGGACATAAAAAAGGCATGGAGAAAAAGGTTGCCTGTGACCAGTATGTGCAGGTGAGAGAAAATGGGAAGAGGTTTTTTTCCCCCCATAAGATTGTGGGTCTTATAGCCCTGGTAAGACTACTGAGTGTTGCCACCCAAGCCTATCTGTACCTGACACTCAACTAAATTTGGATTATAAGCATCACTTTGTTCCTTTTCTCTTTCGGGCAATAACCGCTCATTGCTGCACTGCAGTTTGTGCTCTGGGGATGGCTGTTCTTTTTCCAGATGCTCATGTCTCCCGCTCAATTCTTCCCCTGGAGATCACTGATGTGGCTGTAGCTCGGCCAAGGTCTGTCCTTCGTCACCATCTCCCAAGAGAGGAAGAGCAGGCTGGAGTTTCTCCAGGCTGACAAGGCTAAACACAGCTGCTCTGTGGCTGAGACTGCTGGAGGCTAAAATTTTAATATTGGCTGAAATAAGATGGTGCCTTCCACTTGCTTTCTCACGGGTTAGTCTTTGTTGGTCAGAACCCCAATTAGCCAGACCATAATTTGATCCCGCAAAACAAAATGTTGTTATGCAGGGCAAATCCGAAGCGTTACAGTATTGCAGATGTGAGACCTGTGCGGAGTGCAGGTTGCCCTGGTGCTTCCGCAACCCCCAGCCTTGCTCAGGGCTCACTTGTGCAAAACCCTGTGAAAACTGAAAACGGCTCTGAGAAACTAAGTAGGAATTTTGGCGTGTTGAAAGGACCTCCATAAGGCAAGTGGTGGCTTTCCTCTGGCTACCTTCATGGGAGAAGCGCGCTTTGGAGAAGGACAAGAGCTCCTGGGAGGGATTGCTCCAGAGAAATTTGTTAACCTTGGAAGAACTCAGCAGAGTACTTCTATTCTCCAGCATGTTTGGCAACAACAAATAAAACTTGAAGGTCCTAGAACCTGTTCTTTTTAGAATGATTCTGGACTTTCTATACACTGGTACTATGAGCATCCATTTAAAGATGATCAAACCACAAGATGGTTATTCTTCTAAGAATTAATTTGGACTATCAAATTCATAAGCAGACACCAATAGGAAGCATATCTGGCACCAACTCCCTGTATCTTAGTTAAAACTTTGGTGTCATGTCAAGTAGAACTGTGGCACAGGAATGATGCAGGACTCTGAAGCTGACATCAAAATAATGAAGCTACACTGTGCTGCATTTAATCATTTCTGGGCTCGGTGGAAGCACTGAATTTTAAGACAGGTTTTTGACGAGGCTGTCTGGCACCCTGGGAGAGAGTTGTGGGGACAAGGGACAGCTTGCAAGAAGCTGTGCATGTTGGTGATGAGGGACCCAGGTGGAGAGGGCGAGGGGAAGTGTTTGGAGAAATGAAGCGTGGCTCAAAACTGAGGATACAGAGCTGAGAAGATGGGTGTGTTAAGAAACAGAAGAAGAGAGGTGGAGCTGTGCAGACCATTGCAGGAGGAGAACGAGGAGTTTGCAGGTATCGCGTTATAAGCCCAGTCATGTTACCTTCTCATTTTCTAGAAGTATCTACAACTTGTTCCCACATACAAGAGCCTCTTTCTTGAAGATCTTGTGGTAGACAACTGACTATTATTGATAGGGTGAGGAGCAGCAGAAGACATAATCTCCCTCTTTCAAGTATGTTACTGAGTCGGTGCCTGACAGCCAGTGACAGAATTTTTTCATCATATGTCTCTTCCAGGAAGGAGGTGCTGAACACGGCTGTCCTCAGTGTCAAGGTTCAGGCTCTGCTCCTTGCTCACTGTGCCACGGAAGCAAGTTTTCGATGCTGGCAAACAGATTCAGAGAGTCCTACAGGTCTCTCCGGTGTCCGGCGTGCAACGAGAGTGGGGTGCAGCCCTGCCAGATCTGCGCTGCCTGACCAGCACCCGCTGACCCCGCAGTGGGCTGTGAACAACACGGCTACATTTTGTTGAAAACTTTGAGTTATTTCACCTTCAAGCAGCCTTGCTGTGATTATGAGTTTTTAAAAGATAGGAAAGGCAGGTTACACACCTCTCACTGTCAATGTGAATGCCGGGGGGACCTCTGCTAGCGGCTGTCCCTCTTGTCAGCCGCACGCAGCTGTCGAGCGTGAATCAGCCCAGACCCCAGCGTCTGCCGGGTGAACGTTTCCTCCGACCCCAGAGGAAATTATCAGCATCTGGAAGCTGAGCACCTGCAGCAATGCCTCTGGCACTGGGGGCTCAGCCTGGATTTGCTGGCACGGACCCTGACGAGGTGCTTGGTGCCCAGCACAGCCGGGTGCCAGCACTGGGCGCTCCAGTAACATCCTTAACATGAGCAGCAGCGGGTGCAGTCTGGGCACGTGGTGATGTGTTGGGGTGTACAGTCTGTACGACAGCAGCAGAGCAGTGCCTCCCCTAGGCTTTAACTTGCTGAATGTTTTAAAATTACACTGCCTTTTTGTAGTGAACTCTGTACTTGCCCTGCAGTGTGACAAGTGCTTCCCGAAGATTTTTCCAATTCCAATATCGGCTTTAGCGAACACAATGGTTCCTTTGGGGTCTGATTTATAGGAAGAAATTGAAAACACTTCCCGAACCTGGAGCTATAAAAAATGCACAATAATTTATTATTGTAAATAGAGGTTATTAAGTTTTTAGCCTACTTATGAGGATGTGCTGAACTAAAATTCCCCTGTATGATGCTCAGCACTTTTCAGGATCAGGCTGGTGGTGAGCAGGACTTGTGTTGCTTAATATTAATCCCATGTTGTAATCTGCAGAAGGTAAACTCTAATTAGTTGAGGTGAAGCAATGGTGTGGGATACTTTGCAGGCTGCCACTGGTGGCACAGAACATGGGAGCTTCAAGACATAAAGGCAAACGGGGAAAATGTTTTGGTTTTTTTTTTCCCCAGAGCATTAACTTATTACATTTTATATTCACGAGTAACGCTAATGCAGCTTTAACTCACATATTACTTCTGAGACTCTGATGAGTTGAGAGACTGCTCGTGTGTGCTTCACGCTGAGGTTGCCAGCCTAGACAGAGTAATTTATGGCCAAGTTTCTATTTTCCTGTGTTTGATCGTAAGATTTCTCTGCGGTCCTTAAATGACTAGCAATAACGCTGGTTTAGCTCTCACATTTCCGTATGTCTCCTGCCGAAATTGTACTGAGGGTTTATATTTTTTTTAAAAAGTGCATAAATCTGTAAGAGAGACTTGATTGCCTTCACTTACCCTATCAGGCTCTGCAATACAGGAAGGTGCAGTCCATGGGGTATTCCCTGGGGGCGGATGTCACCTCAAAAAGTCAGGAATTGTTGCCAGGTGGATCTCTTCCCTCAAATTTGACCCGTTTGATCTGATCGTTGGGCTGGTCTAAAAGTTTGCTTGCTTAAGTAAAAAGCAACCAGGCGAAACTGTTGCCTGATGGTTTACTGTTTACAATAAAACTAGACGCAAATATGCATTTATAAGATCAATATTTATTGTTCTTTGGTAATTGCGATGTTTCTCAACTGCTGGAACTCCTCCTGGCCGGGTCTGTGGCTCCAGCGCGACGCACCAGGGCCCGTGGGGCTTTTAAGGGCAACCATTTAATTTTTTGTACCGCGCTGTCGTGTTTTGCCCAAGGAACGCTGTCCTGAGAGGTCCGAACTGCCCTGAAGCTCGGTGGCGAGGCCGCTCTCGAGCCCACGGGTTACTTTTGACGCCCGGATCGGTGCGAAGGCGTGAGGCGAGGCCTGGCTGCCCCCGCCCGGCCCCGCTACCGCGGTA
>NW_009707871.1:0-13173 GCF_000703405.1 Apaloderma vittatum | reverse complement strand
CGGCGCTTGGGCGCAAGTGGCCTCTCTGGTCCCCGCATCCCCTCTTGTGAAGAGCCGACTCTATAAATGGATAAATCCTGTCAACAATTTCTCGCTCCCTGGGGCGGAGGAGCCCTCGTGTGCTGCTGGTTGCAGAGCATCAGCTGGGCCCTCTGTGCCGGGTCGAGACAAGGGTCTGGGGCTGATATTTCCAGGGAGACGTGTGGTGCTGACCTGCCTGAATGCGGAGCTGCTTCACTGTGCTGCTGGGGAGCATCGTGCCTCCTCTTCCTGAGGTGGGGGGAGTTGTTTACAAAGCGACAGCCTGTGTCTCAAATGGCTGAGAAACTCATCCGGGGATGAGAGTCATTCATTTTTGGCTTCGTTTTCAAGCATTTTTCAAGCTGTCACAGCTTGGCAGGTCTGTAGCTGCAGTGTCAAGATTTAGAATTATTCTGTCGGTAATTGCTTTCTGATTCATCAAAATGATAGATGAGAGGGAAAATGACAAATAATCACAAGTTGGGGATCTTCAAGGATCTCCCTAAAAAATGTGACTGGAGAAGCGTGGCATGTGTGAGTCCCTTGTCAGGAGGTCACCTTTGCTGTCAGAGCATTTGCAAAGAAATTCTCTTAAATTCAGATTTGGAAAAAACCCAAACTGGGTAACTGGAAAATGAATTTGTGAGCCCAAGTGCGAAGGTAGTTTTAGATAATTCAGGCCTTGGCCTTTTTTGCTGAGCCCGAACGCAGGTATCGTCACCTCCGGTACTAGCAACTATCCTCTCCAACCATGCTAAAAGCTTCTGTGTTTAACTTCCCTACCTGAAGAGGGGGGTGCGCTCTGATGCATGTTTTCTTCCCTTAGCTGTACCAGCTTGTCTAATAAAAGCTATTATCGTTCTCCTACTCATAGCCTCAGACTAGCACAGCTACGAGTGATCTCTTACTTGTCTTGTTCCCTTAGTTACATTTACAGAGACTCTTTGCCACAAGTCTCTTCGTTTTCAGAAGCGTTGTGGGAGTTGTGTGGTTACATCTCTTACATCTTTTCCTTTTTTTTTTTCCCTTTCCTTTAAATGTTGAAGGTAGGTGACTCATCATAACTCCAGCTGATATTTCTCAGTGATCTCTTATTTAGCACAGTGCCTCAAGCAGAAGATATATCGCAGAGTCAGAGGAGAGCTAGTGGTACCAGTGTGGATTTAAAAAATTAAAAAGAAAAGAGCATGGAGGTTGTTTGTTGCTGTTTGCTTTTGTTCCGGTGGTAAAAAGGTTTATGGGTTGTCCCTCCAAAACCAGGGACCCTGCGTAGGCTCATGTACTGGAGGCTTGGGCCTCTCCAGTGCTTCTCCCTGTTGCTGTGGCAAAACCCCTGTCTGTGGAAGTGTTTTTTCTTTTGATAAGGGAGTGTTCCCCACTGTGACGGACGTCCTTTGGGGGGGCAATTTTCAGCAGCTGGGTGTGAGGCTTGGTTCATCTCTCCGGGCAGAAGGCGGAGAGACTGTTTGGAGCAAAAGATAAAAAAAATGGAGAAGGTAGCATGGGGATGTGCTAACAAAACGTGAGTTCGGCTCAGATGGAGCAGAACAGCTTTGTTTTGTAAGAACCAGTTCTTTTCCAAAACTGGTGCTTGTTTTTATTTCCCCTTCCAAAACATGAATGTCTGTGGACTGCAGTGGTCGTTGCAGTCGCTTCTGGAGCTGTGCATGCCAGGCATGCGATGTTCTGTCTTCCGAGGGCCCAGCAAACCTTCAGTGCAAATCGTGACTCACCAGGATAATCATCTTTTGTCTGTAGACATGTGTGTGCATGTGTTTGCAGAGGAAGGGATGCAGAGAGGCTAAGGGAGCTCCCGAAGGCTGCAGGCAGTGGGGAAGGAGTGCATGAATTCCCCTCAGCCTCACCTTGCTGCCTCGGACTGTAGATGGAGCAGTGTGCCGCTGTTGTGAGCTCTGACGGGGATTTTGAACTCCTTGCTCGTTAGCATTTCTGCACAGAGCGGCTGTTTGCAATTTTGTGGCATTACAGAGCAGGGTTTGGCTCTGTATTCGGTAGCGTAGAGTCTTTGTTGCATCTTCTCTTGCTCTTATTTTAGATCTAAGCAGCACATTTGAGCTATTTCAGTGATCTTGAAGGACGGCAGAATGATCCTGTGGAAGGACATGGGCCTGGGCACTGGCCAACTCGACTCGCGTTTCCAGCTCTGCCGTTCTCTGGTGTGTAACGAGGAGGCTTGTTCCTAGCGGCTCTGCATGTGTTTAATTCTAACTTCCACAGAGCCTGCTTTGTAAGGCTCTTGGAGATCACAGTGCAGGAAGCATCAAATGTTGTCGAGTTTTTTGCCGAACAGCAAATATAAGATGGGAAAAGGGTGGCTTAGCTCTGTGTGCCATCCCACTGCTCTCGTTCGCCAAGATCTCTTCCTGATCCTCTTGTCTGCGTCCTCTTTGATCAAAGCAGCTCACGCTGGCTGCGCCTCTCTCCACCAGTCTATGAGCTGGCGAGGAAAGGAGACGCTGAAGTACTTAGCTTGCATTGTGTGGGCACCTGCCCTCAATTGTGCAGTTCGTAGAGCACTCAGGTTCGCACTAATAACGCTCAGCAGGTTCCTCCCTGCTTGTCAAGTGCCTTCTTTAATAGGAAGGGTTGGGGCATGTCTGCGCAGAGGACTTCCGGAGGCTGATGCTCATTGAGAAATGCAGGCTGCAAGATAAACCTGTTGTCTTGTTGCCGTTGCCTGTGTTTTCCCTTTTTGTAGAGCCGGGGCAGCCTTCTGCCGAGCTGCTGTGCTGAGAGCAAACCAGCATCCTCTGAGGAGCACGCCTTTCCCTCTTGTTTCATTGAAAATCAAAGCAGACAAACGGCTGTGCCGTGGTGGCTTCTTGTTCTGGCACTCAGGTTTTGGCTTGATCCGCTGCCACAGCCTGGTTTGTTCAGCACCAGGACGGTGAAGGTGTGGGGCTGAGGAGGGGAAGTCTGGGGTTGTGTTGTGGGGACGGGAGACCTGTGAAGTGATACTTCAGAGGAGTTTGCTGATGAGTTTTAAGAGGAAAGCCTCGTGGCTTTTGGAGCAAAAGCATTCAGAGTGACTTTGGTCTGTGCTGCTGTTCCCCTGAAACTCCTTTGTAGCAATCAGCTGTAATAAAATATTCTTAACTAGATGAATGGTGACTGGTACATGTGGCTCCCAGTAATGCTAAATCCACCACACTTTGTAATAAGGTTCTAATGCCTGGGGTATTTTGCCTAAAAATAGCAAAAAAAAAAAAAGGATGGCTGCTAGGGGAAATCTAAATGAGAAGGAAACAAATGGCTTTTAATCCTTCCCTCTGTTTCAGAGTGAAGGATGCCGAGGAAGAAGAAGCTCACAGAGGGCCTGGACTCTCGAAGTCAGGATGGGGAGGAAGAGGAAGAAGAGAAGAGGAACCTAGCCAACGCCAAGAAGAAGCGCAGTTTTGTGGATGCGTTTATTGTCATATCTGACAGCGATGGAGAGGTCAGTGATCGGCTCGTGGTGGGCCCTGCTTTCGCAGGGGAGTGCCCGAGCGTCCCACCCTGTACGTGCCGAGGTCAGGCTTTGCGCAGAGGGTTTTGTGCAATTCCTTTTCTTACATATGAGATGAATCAAATCCTATTTGACTAGGAAATGAATGGTTTGCTTCATGAGGGTGGGTTATGAGTCTGGGATTTGATAACCAAATCCTCTCAGAACTGAATTTGAAACGTAATTTAAAAGTAACCTTTCCTCAATCCCTGTACAAATCTTTTTTTCATAATTTTTATTTGATTGATTTCCAGCTAAACCATAGAAACGTGATTCTGTGTTATGTGCAAATAGATAAGGAAATGCTTCAGAGCGCAGGCTTGCGAGTAGTTCAGACACAGCTGGTGTCTGGTAAACTGATCCTGAATTACAGAAGCTTGGGTTTTTAACCCAGTTCCATGGGGTGTCGAGGTGAGCGGCAGAGCGGGTGTGCCTGGCTGAGACACAAAAGCTCAGATCCCTGATCCCTAGCGACGTCTTACGAACATCAGCCTTACCCTATAAGGTGGAAGTGTCTACGCCTGCTGTGCTGGCGTTGGGATGAGTGCAGGAGCTCCCACCTGGGGGAAACCCGGAACGCTGAGAATCTGTCCTCAACTGAGTGAGGTACACGAGAGCAAATTATGAGAATCAGTTTCTTACATATGGCTGTTAAGGCTTTGCTCTGTCGTGCCGGTGGTTGGGGATCCTAAGCTGCTTTTTGTAATTCTGCCATTTTCCAAAGCATTTCAGTTCCCTCTCAAGCTGTAGATCTTAAATCAAGTCCCTTTCTCTCCCACATCTGCAGCGTGCTTCTCTACAATAAGGCGATTATCATGTGGGGAGGGGAAAAGCACTAGAAATAAACAGTAAAAAGCTGTAGGGCAAATGATATTGGATGTTTTTTCTTCACATTGTCTGAGTTCTTTCCCATTGGGAAATTCCCTGAAAGAAATGGAACATATGGCAGTAATAGTTCAGTGGGGTTAAACCCTTAGCTCTGCAATATGCTAAGTTAACTTCAGATGTCTGCTGCATCACTGGCCTTTATTGTGAAACCTATAAGGAAAAAGAAATCAGCAGCTATAAGAGCTGCTGCAGTACATAAAAGATCAGGACCTGTTATTGTCTGCAATTATTCATCTCAATGTGCGCGTATTTGAAAAAGAGGAAACAAACGTCTCTTAAAACACATCTATAAAAAGGTTAGGCTCCCTGACTGTTCTGTAAGTTTGTCTATAAACAATAAATTCTGATGGCATAATCGGTCATATTACAGAAAAGGATATGCTCAGAGAGGCCGTTAAAGAGCCAATTAGGTTCTGTTTAAGTGACAACAGTTCAGTCAGTTGAATGAGTGGATTTATTCAGTTCAGTCTCTTTCTTTCTGTGAGTCATCAGCTTCCAGATCCAGTGCCACAGCCTCTTGTCGTGTTGTTTTCTGCAAAATCAAACCCAAAAATGTGATTTACTTGGGATCTCAAAAAAAATAACTGTCTGGCTTCTGTAACTCTCTCGGCTCTTCAGTGTACATCAAGTTGAATTTCAATTTCGAACCTTGTAACTGTTGTTCTTGCTCTAGTAAGACCTTGTTAGGTGTTCAAGAAGAGGTGTGGGAAGCTCAGATCAATAGCAATTTTAGAGAACAATGCATTCTCAATTAATCTCGCATCTGTTAGGACATGGTTCCTTATGAATCAAAAGCTACAAGGACAATTTGGGCATCATCGATTCGATGGCTTTCTTCCTTGGCAGCCTCTTGGCAGGTATCTATAGAACAAGTCTCTGGTTCTGCTTCCAGACCAGCAGATCTTGTAGCAGCTGCACCTGGAAAGCCTCCAGCTTCTCACTTTTGATGATCTTTGGCAGACTGCCTCTCCCAGGAATTTTTCAGTCATGCTGGATTATCAAGCTCATCCATGTTATTTTGCCAAGTTTCCTTTCTTTGCTCATGTCTATGCGGTGGCATCTGCAGGGCTTCATCAGAGGAAGTTTTCTGGACATGAGGCTTTCTGATCTCTGCTATATATAATCCTGGATTTGGGGAACGCCTCCCTTCGTTTTTGGGAAGGATCAGGCAAAAGAAGAACAATCTCTCTGGCTCTGTGGAAACAAGAGGAGATGATCTTCTCTGTGCAGACTGTGTCTCTGAAAATGCAAACATGACAATTAGCAAAGTGGTTCCTGTGTCCCCTGACTGTTTAAATCCTGCGGGGAATTGGTTGCCCATGCCGAGAGGTGGGTGGTCATTCACAAATACACAATATTTCAAATGGTGCCCCACAAAGTACTCTCCAAGTGTAGCAGTTCCAGGTCTCTCTCGTGAGCCTGCTGCTTGAATTGACCGTTTGTAAAGACTCTGATCCCTGAGATTTTCTGGAGCCGTGTCTGAAAGGTGGTTGTTACTCACAGGAGGCCTGGCCAAGCGTGAGCGCTGAACACAGCCAGAGGCCCGGGAGCTGTGCTGACCTGACTGATCTGCAGCCTTTGGTGCGATCAATTCCAAAGTGCTGCTGATCTGCCGTGGTACCTTTTGGAAGGTCCCTTTTTCCTGGGTTAAATCCTTTGAGAGTACCTGCCTCCTCTTGTAGAGGTTGCATGAAGTCTCACAGGCTCTTTCTGCCAGATTCATCAACTCTGCCAGATTCATCAACTCTGCCAGCCCTTGGGGAACATATGACAAGGCTCCAGGGCGACGGTGCCATGTATTTCTGCGTGGCACACACAGCCTATCTTCCCTTTGGTGTGGAACATCCCTTCGCCTGGGTATTCCTGTGTCTGGAGACACTCGCAGCCTGGGTGAAAGCAGTTCCAGATCAGATGCTGGGTTTGGTAGAAAGAGGGAGATGTGTCTGGACATCAGCTACAACACCCGGAAACCACTTTGCCTTGTTCTCCATTGTCTTGGGATGAGATGTGGCCTGAGGGGACTCTTGCTATGGAGAAGATAGTGCTGGAAGCATCCCAGCTGGGATGGCAGTGCCCAGCGCACAGCCCTGAGCGCCCGAGCGGAGCGGAGCCACGCGGGATTATCGCAGCAGCTGCCCTGCTGTCCCCACGGGCTCTGCTGTGGTACCAAGGGACCCGACGCCTCCAGCTCCCGGAGGAGATCGCAGCATGAGTGTGCTCTCGAGGAGGCTTTGCTGTGCTCACTCTGGAAATCAGATTGATCTGAATCCAGGCTCCTCGCAGCCCGGTAAAAGCCCTTTTTTTTGGGTTTTGTTTTGTTTTGTTTTTTTTTCCACAGAGGCCTCCCTCCCATGTGTGAGGAGCTACACGTCTGGCATGAGCCCCATTGTGTCTCGTTGCCCAAGTCTCTACTTCCAGCGGGTTTGTTCTAATGAGCTGAAAGACAGAGCAGAGCTGAAACAGATTCTGAACTCAAGTTGGAGACTAATAAAGAAGGGTGTGATATTAATTTCAGCAGCAGCCTTGGCTGGAGCCAAACGTGGCACTTCCAACATCTAATTGGCTTTTAAAAATAAATTAGTCTGGTTTTCATCTGCGTATTTCCCATGCAGGATGTGTGGTGTTTGGCTGTGCCCTATTGTTAGATGGTCCCAACTGCTGTTGAGCAGTAAAATTACCCAGACCTTTTGACTTTGCAGTCTGTGCTGTTCGCCGTGGAGATATTCTTCTGTAGCCTTTCCTTCCCTGAGTCAGTAGACGCCGATTTCTGTGGTTTATGATGTGGATTCGAGGGAGCAGGATGTGGGAGGCTGGCTACTGCCTTCCATTTATGGGCTTTTAGAAGCGACTGGAGCTGTGTCTGTTTCTGCTGGCAGAGTCAGGTTCTCTTAAGTATGTGCAAAAGCGTTTTTAAAATGGGAATTTGATTTCCTGCTGTCTGGTGAAACCAAGCAGGTTAAAAAACCAAGGAAGAATAGTGGCTGGGGTTGCTAAATGTGTAGCGAAAGCTGGAAACCTGTCTTTTTCTCGATCCGTGTGCAGTGCTGACAGTGAAATTGCTCATAAGAGAGCATCATAAATTAAACTGCAGAGCCTGACACACAGGAAGAGAATTTGGATTCCTTCTGGCTATTGTGCTTTAAATTGACGGGAAAGGAGGAGAGGCGCTCTCCGGGCTGGCACGGAGGAGAGGTGTGCGGTTCCTACCTCGCCTCTGCTGTAGTAATTAGTTTCCCCTGGAAGTTGTGAGTTGGAGATGACCTTGTAACTAAGAGTATTGGCTGCAGTTTGGGAATATTTTAATTGATTAAGATTATTTTTGGACTGGTGATCTTATTAGAAAGGCAGTTGGTTGAGTGGCCCCCAGAGTTCCTATTATCCTTGTAGACAGATGAGCATTAAAAGGTCGGGTCAGAAAGAGCAAGCACTGTTGTCTTCTCTGAATTTTCTTGGCCCCTTCTGTTTCCACCATCCATGCTTGCATTTATGCAGAGCACTCTGGGGCCTGCGGGGCTCTCTCCCGGCAGAGGTACAAACAGCCATAAATCCTAATTAAAAGGTGTGTTTTATTTTCTGGGTTTAAAAATAAAGAAGATTTAAGAATTCTCGGGATTGAGATGTGTGTGTATATTTTGGCCCATCAGGATTAATTGGATTTGCTTCAGCGGTTCGCTGTGCTGTGGCTGTTCGCTCGAACGCTGCTGAGCAATTTAAACTTCTTTCTCAAACGTATGAGATTCGTACAACACGTGTCTTGCAATAATTTTGCTCCTGCCACCGTTGTAAATGTCGAGATTCGTCAGGACCCAGCAGGAGGAACTGAGGCACGTGCTCGGCTGCGCGGTGGAACTGCGGCTGCGCGGTGGAACGGGGCAGCTGCTCAGCACCAGCCGTGCTGTTCCCCTCCAGAGCCCCGGGGGTGTTGGAGCCCCGTCTCGTGCCGTGGCGTGTGTCGTCACCGAGCAGACCCTGGCAGCCATGGAAAGTTTGGTGTGCTCATAAATCACATCCGTGCCCTGGAAGGGAGCTGCAGTTGAAGAGCGTTGGGGTTGACCTTCCGGCAAGTGCAGGAGTGATGAGGGGAAGATTGATGCCTAGAGAGAAGAGCTGGGGATTTACAGAGCCTGCTAGGATTAAACTGCCCCTCTCTTAAGCTGGAGTGGGTTTAGCACTGTTAGACAGGGCTTTGGGGGAGTGTAGGAGAGCTGTTCCTTAACCTCCTCCAGCATATAGTCCTGGTGTGGTGCTGGTGCCATCCCCAGAGGCTGTTCCCCACTGCCTGAGGTGGGCACTACCCATGGGGTCGGCACGGGGGGCGCTGCGGCAGACCGGGGCAGGAGGACCAGTGGCGGCAGAACAGGGTGACATGGTGGGCCCTGGAAGAGAGATTTCACCTGCCGAGTGTGAGCCAGGCAGGCTCAGAAAGCAGAGAGTATCCATCTTCTAGCAAGAGAGAGTCTGGCTGTGAAGCAGCCTTGTGGAGACACAGCAGCAGATCTGAGACATGCACTACCAAACCTGGGCAGGGATTAGTCCGAGGAAGAAAACCTGAGGTGCCAGCACGAGTGTGTGTGTGCACTTGCTGAGCATGGGTGCTGCCTTGTTGTGAGGTGGTTCTTAAATCGGTGGCAGTGAGGAATGGTGCACGTATTGGGGCATGTAAAAGCTGTAATGTATGAGGGTTTCAGGAAACAGCTTAATAGTACATCTTGCAAAATCTTAGTTGAATAAATAATTCAATTTGATCTAGATAGTAACATTCCTGGACTGAAATCCTGCTAACAGACTGTCGGCAAAAGCTGGTGATGAGCAGGAGAGAGGCTCATTTGGGGGAGATGTAAAGCTGAGGCCAAGAGGATCAATATTAGGTCCGTTGTGTTTTAACATCCTAATTAATGATCTGTAAGAGGGAGCAAGTGGTGTATATACATTAATAAAATCTACAGATAGCACTAAAGCCGGAGATGCCTTGAACAAAACTCAGCGTAGAGGGGGAGTCCAAAGGACTTCATGGGTTCAGAAACACAGGCAACGGACGCCAGAAATTGATTGCACTTGACAATAAGCAATGTGCTCTTTGAATTATGGAGCCCAAGCCACGTGCCCCACCTTGAAGCCCCACACCTGCCACGGGAGGTGGCACAAGGCACGAGCCGGTTTGTCATGAGTCTCATGGACAGCGAGACCAACCGCAGCTGCAGCCGGAGCTGTGTGAAGCCCAGTCCTGGCCAGGCATGAGTCTCCGCCTGAAACGCCGGGTTTGATTCTAATCCTATGTGATTTAGAGAGACAAATTGGAAGGGGTCCAGTGCCAGCCTTCGGTAATGTGTACGCCCTCGCTTAAGCCGTTAGGACAGCAACTTGCATAAATGTGTGCCAATTAAGCCTCTGACCATTCTTGTTGCAGTCCCTGTGCTTAAAGCAGCGAGCACTTGGGCTCTTTGTGTGGGCATTATTCCGGGAGGCTTTGAGATGACAAATTTCTGAAGTATTCAAGCTTCAAAAATGAAACGCTTGTGGCGATAAATTGGAAGAGTAGCACCAGACTAAATGCAGATGACTCTCCTGCAGTCAGGGTGCATTAGTGTGGGTCCCCCAAAAGTGGTCAGGATTCTAGTTTTGGCCACCTGAAATTGTCTGGCCAGAGTACTAGAAGCTGCGTGGCAGGAAACAGTCCTGGCTTACAGGTGTGCGATGTTCAGCTATGAAAAGGTTTTGGTTTTGAGTCCTCACCAATGCCCGTGTTTTAGTAAGGCCAAACAAATTCTCTCCAAAATCATGGGCAGCAGGTGCGGTGCATGGTGGTGACTGACATGAAGTCTATTGTCTCTCCGCTGTTTGTGTCAGTCTGTAACTTTTTGCTCCTTATGCTTGTCACACAGCTTTTAATAGTTACTGAGTGTGCTTTAATTATGTTTGAAATTCAGACTTCACACAAACAGAGGCTTATTCCTGAACTGGTGTTTGTGTTTGAGGAGTCGGAGGGAGGGAGCTGGTAGTATTTCTTACATATTGTATGCACTCACTGTATTTTTTTTCCCATTACAGCAGGAGCCAAAGGAAGAGAGTGGATTGCAGAAGAAGAGAACAAAACAGCAGCTGGATAGAACAAAGTTTGCTGCTAAAAGAAAAATTGCACGTAGGTCTTGACTGTGGGGCTGGGGAAGCAGGGTGGTGCTCTGCTGTTTGTGCCGTTTCTGTTAGAGATGGTTTCCCTGCAGAAAGGCTGTGATGGGGCTGTGGCTGCACAGCTCTCGGAGAAGACCCTTCTCAGGGGTAAAATTTGCCTTTCTGAACAGTCACGCTGTGTGTGCACAGACTGAGGCACTTCCAGAATCGGTGTGCAAGGGTCTTGGTACCTCGCCAGAGTTCAGAATTGGTTGAAGCCAATCTGAGAGCACTGTCAGTCACAAACTGCTTTCCTGTTCAGGCCCCTCTGCTCCTGTCTTTCCCTGAAATGTCACGATGCTCTGACCCGGCAGTTGCAGCTCAGGAAAGATCTGAGTCGCAGCTGACACTTCTGAAATCATCGGCTCGTAGCGCGGGGGCAGTCTGAGAAACCAGCCACGTTGGGCATCATAAGGAAGGGTGTTAAGAACAAGAGATTTGTTTTACGTCATTTTGCTGTTATATAAAGCGTCGGTGCACCCACATCAAGAGCGCTGTGTGCAGTTCTGGGCTCTGTGTCTCAAGGACGTGACGGAGTTCGGGGATGCCTGGGGAAGGACAACCCAGGCTGTGGACGAGAGGGAGCAGCTGCCCTATGAGGAGCAACTGGAAGGCCTGGGGCTGCTCCAGTAGGAGAGCAAGGTGGGATCAAAGTTCACATCAGGAAGGCAGTGGCTCAGCTGAACACAGAGCTGTTGTTGTTTACCAGCTCCTACAGCCAGGGTGCAGTCGGTGGAAATAGGAGAGAGAGAGAGTATTTAAAACAGGTGAAAGAAAATAATGCTTCTCCCAGTGTGTGGTGAGCTGCTGCAAGTTTTTGTCACAGGAGGTTGTGGAGGGGTCAGTACCGGCAGGGATTAAACGCATTCATGGCCAATGGGTGTATAAAGAGACGCTGAAAGGAAGAGGCTGGCACGTTCCCACTCGTACTCTGCAAAGAGTGTTTCTGAACGCTGGGGATCTACAAGCAGGAGGGGCCGCTGAGCGTGGCTGGGCTTGCCTGTACTCCCCGAGCTGCAGCGAGGCAGGCGTGGGCCATCGCTCTGCCCCGGCGCATCCTGGTGCTCCGCAAGGCAGCCCTGTCCATCCAGCGCCTTAAATTTGGGATGCTTTAGTTAAATTTGGGAGAGGTGACATCTCCTGCAAAAGCTTAAAGCAATCTCTGAACAAAATGGAGCACGCCAGTGCTCTGCGAGCAGAAGCAGTTGGGCTTGTCAGTCCTCAGAGGGCTCGTGTGAATTAAATTGTTTTTAATAGAGGCCTAAGGCCGTAGCACGGAGCAGCCTGGCTCGTCCCGGGAGCTGAAAACCACTGTGCATGTCCTGTGTCAAGCAAGTGAGACAGCAAAGTCAGAGCTGGGAGAAAAGTAGTTCTTTTTTTCTTTTTCTCCCTGGAGAAACAACACCAAATAAAAGCTGAACCCCTCCCCTCTCGGAGATGCTGTTAAAATGTGGCCAAACATATGGTGCTAAGAGCAGGGAGCTGCTGGAGTTGGGTGTCCTCGTTGCGCTGACGAGCGCGCTGGGTTTCGGGAGCTGGTGCTGTGCAAAAAGTGTTCGGTGTGCTCCAAAAAAATCCTGGGGAGGCAGGGCCGGCTCTCCAGCCGTTGTATAACGGAGGAGTTTTGCTGCATTTCTAGGCGTTTTAATTCTTGCTGGTAGTTTTTTTTCTCTTCCTGGGGCAAAAGCTGCCTTCCTTTTTAGTGTGTGTGTCTGCCAGGAGATTGGGGGTGCCTGGCGCCGCTTGGTCGGAGAGCAGTCGCTTGTTTAAGCACGTGTGATAGCGGGTCTGTTCTCTCATTTATGGGAAGCTATAATTAGATTTTTGGTGTTTGCTTTTAGGCAAATTAAGGTTTGAAGTAGTAATTATTTTTCTCAGTGTCTTTAAATAAATTCTTTGAATTGCGAGGCAAATTGGTCTTTTGTAAAGATTCGGTGCTTCTGGGTAGAGTGAGTTCTTTCTCCTCAAAACTGGAAAATTTCAGATATTTTCAGGCTCTGGTTATAAAGCATATCCTCCCATTTTTGCTTTGTTGTGGTTTTATTCATTTTAACCTAAAGCCATAACTAAAATATATCTGTGACGTTTCATCCTGACAGGATAAATGGAAATACAAAACCTAAAGAAGTCTTTCTCTCTTTTTCTGGAGGAAGTCAGTGCTTTAAAGCGCATTCAGATGTTTTTACTGTAATTGCACTTTGGATATGTAGAAATACTGAGATCCCACATTTCCATTATTTTTGAGTAAATCTCTTATTAGTAAGTGTTAGAACTACAACTCGTGGGGTTTTGCATCTAATTCACTTTACAAATGTCAAAATGGAACATAAATCGCTTAGCAAATTGCCATATTAGCATTTAAAAAGGCTCTGAAATGGTTTAATTTGTTTAGGGCTGCAGCATCTTAAAAAACAGTTTCTCCCTGACCCCTCCTTCCCATCTGTGGGTTCCGTGGGTGCGCGGTGAGGTGCTGGGATTTCACGCTGCGTTGGGCTGGACGCGTGGCAAAGGGGATTTTTGGAGTGTGAGACGCAGAATTCCCAGCCGGAGGTGCCGGCGTTGGGAACGGGTTTGTGCCAGGCGGGAGACGC